>NC_047113.1:105537088-105610558 GCF_902500255.1 Thalassophryne amazonica
CCTCTTAGTACCATATCACCCCAATAGAGCGCTTCGCTCTCAGACTGCAGGCTTACTTGTAGTTCCTAGGGTTTGTAAGAGTAGAATGGGAGGCAGAGCCTTCAGCTTTCAGGCTCCTCTCCTGTGCAACCAGCTGCCAATTCGGATCAGGGAGACAGACACCCTCTCTATTTTTAAGATTAGGCTTAAAACTTTCCTTTTTGCTAAAGCTTATAGTTAGGGCTGGATCATGACCCTGAACCATCCCAAAATAGTTACTTCTACTTATTTAACCATGTCTCCACTCTAGACCATCAAACAGTATGGAGTTTGAGACAGCTGGACCAAGCACTAGCTCCGATTCACTTGTTTTGGTGGACCTTACGACACAGGAGGGCGAATCAGCTGGAATTAGCTTCCCATCCCCCAGTATGTCTCCAGTTGAAGAGAGGGGAACCCCAGGTTGTATTTCCTTTCTCTAATATTCCTACCGTTCATAAACTGTTACTTATCAGTTTGTAGTAATTTTAATGAAAACTAAAGGCTTTCAAAAACACTTCTAGACTGGGAAAGTGCTCCAGATTCAATCAGTGCAGCCCAAGCCTTTAAAGAAGATCTGTTCAGAAGATAAGCAGATGGGTCCTCTGAGATCCATGGTGAGGATCTCAGAGACACTTAAGAGAACCGAAAGCGGGCCATCCTGTCTTTCTATAAGACAGCCCTTGTTGAGTGGGCCAACCCCTTAAAATGCATACTAAAGGGTATGTTCCATAAATTTAATGTTCTGTATCAGGGGGCTAGGGGAAAGCTCATGTTTAGGGGTGCTGTATTGAGGTTGGGTGAAAAAAAACATGCTCTCAGTAAATAAATTAGCTTTTACATTACTGCACCATGTCCCTTGATAACATATATATTTCCACTCACAGTGTTGTCGGTGTTCTCATTGCATCCCCTGCAGTAGCAGATGTGTAAAATGCCAGTGTGGTGTCTAGTGCGCTCCCAGTAGGAGCCTCCTACAGTTTTCTTACACCTGCCCTTGCCGACCATAACATTATCCCTTTCTTTTTAGGAGATCCAGCTTTTGGGAACGGCGTGACCCGCCATTTCTTTACCAACATCATGTCAAAACTGCAGTCGGGCTTTGATTTGAACTTTGGTAAGTTAAAAGTAGACATTTTATGGTCTGTTTAATGCTGAGATAACAATTATATCACATCAGTAGAGTCTGTTGTCATAAACCTATTAACTATTAATGTGCTTTTGATGATATATGATAAAATGTTTGGACACCCTAAAAAAGCCTGCACAATTTTATCCCAAATTTGACCATATGCCTATTTAATCTAATTTTAATCTAATTTTAACAGTACTAAGAGATAAAGGCAACATTACTGGACGATGGAATCTGTAAGATTTATCAGTATCTACTGCAAAATGTAATTATGTGTCTCCCCCCGATGAAACTCACCCTCTGTTTTTGACCCATCTACGGTGTAGCCTCGGAAGAGCAACTCCTGAGTTCTGAGGAACCGCACCCAAAGCCCTGTCTGTGGTGAAGCAGTCAGTGTGGTGATGATTCGGATTGCCAACCAAAACAGCTGCAGACTCAACCACCAGTCTTGATGTGACAGGAGTGCCAAGATGTCCCTTAACTCCACTTGACTCCTGTGGTACCCTTGAGCAAGGCACACAAACCCCAGCTCCCCAGGCGCAGCACAGTTGCAGCCCACTGCTATCTGTAATACCACACCCGGAGATGGGAGAAATGCAGAAGACAAATGTTATTGAGGGAAACTAAGATGACCAATAAAGTGATCTTGATTGCAGCGAGACCATGAAGCAATCCACCAGTCATGCATTAAAAAAAAAAAGATTTGTAGAACTTATTTGTGTATGGGCAAATTGTATTCTGTTTAATACTAGGACAAGGCAAAAAAACAAAAAAAAAACAGTTTTAGAGCAAGAGGAAAATTTAGCTGTTTCATCATTTAACCTTTTTGTTTTTCTGTGAAGGGCCAGGAGGAAGTCGTCTTTTCAAGGGGGAACCAGACCACCTCATCCCATCAACCAACCACTGTATCCTAGAAAGTGACCTCTTTGTGGTTGTAGGTCAAGCAACAAGCCATTCATTCTTGCATAATGGGCCATGCGTGAGTGACCTCAGCCCGGCCATCATCCATATACTATTTGGCCGCTACCCGGATCAAGCTACAATAGTGATCGAAGACTGTGCTGACCTAGACATTCGGGAGAAACTACAATTGGTAAGTTTGTGTAGGCTCTCAGTCGTCCAGGTCATTGTAAAAAAAGAAAAAAAACTTGAATCTTCAACTGGACAGGGTTTGTAGAGTGAGGAAGTTTCGGTTCTAGTCACAGAATCGTTTCTTGCTCAGACAAGAAGATGATTCTGTGACTGGAATCGAAACTTCCTTCTTCAACACCCAACCTGTCTGACAACATACTAATTGATGTTCCTATTACTTGAATAAGCAACAAGATTGTAAGTTTACCTACAACAATTGAACACCATTAAAACATTTCTGAAGTTTTGATTAAAAAAAAATTGAGATCAGTTATAGCCATTCTGTGTGAAAATTGAGAACCTCCCCACCCATAAAATGGCTTAATTGTCTAACACTCAATTTAATGCATTTGAAATGTCACTCCTAGTTGGACGGTACAGCCAAACTGACTTCTAATGAGAAAGAGCTTATCAACGAGTTGGCGCTGTCCTGGGATCTGCCAGCCGTTACAGATGAAAACTGAAGATGGCTGTTTGATAAAATGCTTCTCCATGCTGTAAGTAAGACACCACACTTACCATTTTTTTAATCCTTGGAATGAAATTTCTGTTTAATGTAACTTCTAAATTTTGTAGGTTGTTGGAAGAACAACCCGACAGGTAAAGCAGATCCGTAAAGGATTGAAAGAGACCCAAATTTGGCCTCTGCTCACACTGAGGAAGGATGTGGTTCCCCTGCTCTTCCCCAGAGCCACTGCTTTGGAGTGTACTCCAAATATAGTAAGTGATTTAACACCAGCTTAGTGTCCTAATGTTGACATACTACTCTAACATAATGATCTGAGGATTCATTTTCACAGTGGTACACTAAAAATGATCCTTAAATTTCCATTTAATTGTACAATTGTTAATTACACTGCAGTTCTCTAACCATGCGTTACTAAAGCAGCCAGAGGAGAAATGGAAAACTTCCCAAAAGTGAAATGATCTTTGGAAGAAACTTTGGGCAGATCCAAATGTTTCTGGGGAAACGCACATTGTAGGCTAAACTGTTCAAACTCCTCATTTAGAATAAAAAAGTCTTAAAATGTAAATCAAGAATTGAGCAAATGAAAATATTTTTTATAGCAAATAACTTCTGGCAATGTATTAAATGCTTGTGCATTCACTGGACGGGCTTCTTACTTCTCTTGTAAAGTAGGAGGGGAGTGAAAACCTACATGCCAATATATTTCTAAAGGGAATAGTGTAGCCTCTTAAAAGTATGGTACAATAGTGTTAAGAAATTGGGAAGGCAACAGGGGAAAAAATATGATGAACAATAACATTTTGACAAGTGTCTGGTAGGCAATGGAGGAGCGTGTTCGTGTTCCAAAGAGTGACTTGGCAGCAGAAGGAATAATCCTACTTTTAATTTTGACCCAAGCCAAATCTTGTGTTGCTTCATTTCATTTAAGTTTTAGATTAAAACAGATTAAAACTAGTGTCTGTTCTGTGTAATGTGAACTATGGCCTCGGACAGTGGACTCATCTCTGTGCTTGTTCTGTTAGACCTCAGTGCTGCTTTTGATACTGTTGACCATAAAATTTTATTACAGAGATTAGAGCATGCCATAGGTATTAAAGGCACTGCGCTGCGGTGGTTTGAATCATATTTGTCTAATAGATTACAATTTGTTCATGTAAATGGGGAATCTTCTTCACAGACTAAAGTTAATTATGGAGTTCCACAAGGTTCTGTGCTAGGACCAATTTTATTCACTTTATATATGCTTCCCTTAGGCAGTATTATTAGACGGTATTGCTTAAATTTTCATTGTTACGCAGATGATACCCAGCTTTATCTATCCATGAAGCCAGAGGACACACACCAATTAGCTAAACTGCAGGATTGTCTTACAGACATAAAGACATGGATGACCTCTAATTTCCTGCTTTTAAACTCAGATAAAACTGAAGTTATTGTTCTTGGCCCCACAAATCTTAGAAACATGGTGTCTAACCAGATCCTTACTCTGGATGGCATTACCCTGACCTCTAGTAATACTGTGAGAAATCTTGGAGTCATTTTTGATCAGGATATGTCATTCAAAGCGCATATTAAACAAATATGTAGGACTGCTTTTTTGCATTTACGCAATATCTCTAAAATCAGAAAGGTCTTGTCTCAGAGTGATGCTGAAAAACTAATTCATGCATTTATTTCCTCTAGGCTGGACTATTGTAATTCATTATTATCAGGTTGTCCTAAAAGTTCCCTAAAAAGCCTTCAGTTAATTCAAAATGCTGCAGCTAGAGTGCTGACGGGGACTAGAAGGAGAGAGCATATCTCACCCATATTGGCCTCTCTTCATTGGCTTCCTGTTAATTCTAGAATAGAATTTAAAATTCTTCTTCTTACTTATAAGGTTTTGAATAATCAGGTCCCATCTTATCTTAGGGACCTCATAGTACCATATCACCCCAATAGAGCGCTTCGCTCTCAGACTGCAGGCTTACTTGTAGTTCCTAGGGTTTGTAAGAGTAGAATGGGAGGCAGAGCCTTCAGCTTTCAGGCTCCTCTCCTGTGGAACCAGCTCCCAATTCAGATCAGGGAGACAGACACCCTCTCTACTTTTAAGATTAGGCTTAAAACTTTCCTTTTTGCTAAAGCTTATAGTTAGGGCTGGATCAGGTGACCCTGAACCATCCCTTAGTTATGCTGCTATAGACGTAGACTGCTGGGGGGTTCCCATGATGCACTGTTTCTTTCTCTTTTTGCTCTGTATGCACCACTCTGCATTTAATCATTAGTGATCGATCTCTGCTCCCCTCCACAGCATGTCTTTTTCCTGGTTCTCTCCCTCAGCCCCAACCAGTCCCAGCAGAAGACTGCCCCTCCCTGAGCCTGGTTCTGCTGGAGGTTTCTTCCTGTTAAAAGGGAGTTTTTCCTTCCCACTGTAGCCAAGTGCTTGCTCACAGGGGGTCGTTTTGACCGTTGGGGTTTTACATCATTATTGTATGGCCTTGCCTTACAATATAAAGTGCCTTGGGGCAACTGTTTGTTGTGATTTGGCGCTATATAAAAAAAAAATTGATTGATTGATTGATTGATTGTAATGTCTAAAAAAAAAAAAAAAAAAGTGTCACTAACACTTTTATTGACCAGATGGTCCTGGAGAAAATCAACTGGCCAGTGCAAGATGAGGACAGTGATGTGTCTTTGGAGGATACGTGCCGCATTACAGGATACCTGCGGACATTTATTCAGAGCGGTAATTTTATGTGCTACAACCTATTTCCATAAATTCGGTTTAGTTAGCTTAAGTTAAATTCATTTGTGGAGTCTTAAAGCAGTTCTATTCTTCATATCACTGCTAAGCCAAGAAGCTAAGCAGAGAACAATAATAACAATAATATAATAACTTTTTTTAAGCATCTTCAAACATCCTGAGCCATCTTCTGAAGTTCTGGATTGGGTGGAGTGTGCTTCCTAGAACCCTGGATGTCACAATAGCTGAGAGCAACTTCCCCAAGTCGTCCACCTGCTTCAACCTACTGAAACTTCCACACCATTACTTAGACTTCAATGAGTTTGAAAGGGACCTCCAGACTGCCATCAGGACCGCAGGCACTGGTTTCAGATAATGTTCTCATACCATGTTATCCAGAACTCTAGCACTTTTAAGAGGAGCTGCTGTTTACAAAGGTGAATGTTAACAAAACATAATGCAGTTTGTTCCATCAACTTAAAAAAGTATGACGAATTTGAAAATGCTGCATAATAAAGCGGTATTTATTCATTCTTTTGGTGGTTGTGATCAATGTTCATTACAGTGGTGGATGAAGTACTCATTTTTCTTACTTAAGTAAAAGTACAATTACAGGAGCATTAAATCTATTTAATTAAAAGTAAAAGTATCACATTAAACTTGTACTTGAGTAAAAGTACAAAAGTATCAACTTTTTGATATACTTTATGAGTAAAAAGTAAAAGTACTTTACACTTGAAAAAAGACATACTTTTTTTTTTTACTTTTCTTACTTACTTTTTACTTAGTTACTTTCTACCACTGTTCATTATCATGGCTGAAGCATGTCTGAAACTAAACCCACAGTCTGTGTGTAGATATCCACCGCATTGGACAGCGGGACATTAGGGTCAGGAAGTCTGCCAACTTCCTGTTCAGTGAGGAGGAGTTGGAGCTGCACTTCAGGAATCACATCACCTGGCTGACGGTGACCACTTGGTCCTGCCCACTCAATGCCGAAGTCCATGCCAACCTGAAATAGCTCTGATTTAGAAGTGGCTACTCAGCTAAAATATTTGATAGAGGTTATTATGTGGTCTTTAAATAATTTTTACAAGTAGTTGAGAAATGTTTTGAATAATACCTGTGTGGCATCTGGTCCTTGCTCATGATGAGTGAAAAGTTGCAAGGGAGTCTGGTTTCTATCAGTGCACAGCCGGTGAGAATTCCAGCCATGCTGGAAGAACTGGAGATGTCTCTGAATGTGGGGCACAAAGCACCAGTGCAGTGCATAGAGATGCACTTCATTGTCTGGGTTGAGGAGGCCTTCTATCTCGAAGTTCATGAAGATAGTGTAGAACAGATCAAGAACTGCTCCATAGATGTCTCTCCAGAGCCGTTCAGTTCTAATAGAAGGTAAGAAAAGGTTACAAAGAAAAGTGAAGTAACAAAAATGAACCCCTCCAGAGAGGTGGAGACATTGTTAACTTAATCTTGAAGACAGAATCTTATTGGATCTTTACTCTTAACACAGTCGAACCACATGGACTAAATGAAAATCTCAATCAGTCTTGTTTCTTATCATTTTGTCAACATTAATTGTTTTGTAAATATATTTTTGTACATTTTATATAGTTTGATAATATGCATAATTGGCTTATCCACCCACTGAGTGTGGTTAAGTATATCATTGGTGCTCTTCTAACACCACCCGTCTGATTACACCAGTGGGGAGTCATTCCTGGAAAGGGTGAAATATTATAAGTGCTTCATGTCCACCAGAATGACTTTGACTCTGAGGAAGACGCTGTGCGTCAAAATGTTAGTCTCTGGCACCTATTAAAGCCAACTTAAAAGTTTTTTGAGTGCTCTAGTTGTTTTCCCTTTGCTCAGTTGATTGTCCAGACTGAGAGCACCTTTCTCCACATTTGGAGAGGATTTTTAACAAAAATGTTGGTTTGGGATCACAATGTCACCTTCATTCAACATTCTTGTTTAGCTGTACACTAGGAATTAAGCAAATGGATGAAATGGTCTTGGATAGTAACAATAGGTTTAACTGTACATTCATTGAATTATGGGCTGTATAAACAGCATTTATTTGAAATTTCTCTGAAAGAGCCTGTATAAAGATCTGAAATAGTGCGTTGTAGTGTTCTGCAGTCCTCTCAAAAGCAACAAGCATTTAGATGAGCAGTTGTTTAATGTCCTTGGTGAATGAAGATATCAGAGCATTACAGTAATCCAGTCTACTGCATAAGAAGGCATGGATAAGTAGCCTATTTTTTGGGGTATATAAATATTTGCCAACATTGTAGAACTGGTAGCTGCATATAAACTTTACAATGACGGCAGCTTAAAGCCATGGGTTATTATTTGCATAGCAGCAAAAATTAACTTAGACTTCCTGCAAGACTGCCGATTATGATGATACAGTGACAAAAATGTGGGTATCATACACATACAACACCCATTAAGCACCAGTCTCACAGGTATGAGCGTCTTGCTCTTACATTAATATCTTGAGATCCAAATTGGCCTTTATTAACCAATTAACAAAGCTTGTGAATAGGTTTGATATGTTAAACATGAATATTTGTGGTGATTAGAAGTTACTGAAGTTACTGAAGCAGCTGGTCTGCTCTGTGTCAGTCTGATCCCGTCAGATCTCAGAAGCTAAGCAGAGTAGGATCTGGTTAGTACTTGGATGGGAGACCGCTTTGGAATACCAGCGGCTGTGAGTGTTTCTCCAGTTGAAACTGGAGTTGCGTCAGGAAGAGCATCAGGTGTAAAACTGGTGCCAATTACCAATGCGGATCTGGCTGTATCCGCTGTGGCGACCCCGAACAAATTCGGGAGCAGCCGAATGAACAACAACATTAGAAGTTATTGAAGTCAGCAAATTTTAAAAAAACTTTGAAAAGTAGGTACGGCAGCGACCCCTGCCAATTACACAACTTACCTCTGGTTGTGAACACTTCTGCCTGCCATTTGCGAATTTCTGTTCAGTCCCTTATTTTCCACCATGAAGCGGGCGACCTCAACATTTTCTCCTCCCTTGTCAAATCGGACACGGGATGGGAGACTATAGGCACTGAGGACTAAACTTCTGAGGACTGTCTCTGCTTGATTATTCGTAGCAGCAGTCAAATATACAATGAGCCAGCTAAACCCATCCACACCACCATGAACAACGATACGCCATCTGAAAGAAAAATGTAGGAATTAATATTTCACTTGCGGAACGGTCAGGCCAACCTGGAGAAAAAAGCAATTGACAGACGTACTGCACATAAACACAAAATTACTCCACACAGCACACCATCTTTTCTTGTTGCAAGCAATATTAACACGCTAAATCGAAAAGGAATCTTTTGTGATACTGACACATTAGCCTATGCACATTAGTGTGTGCATAGGCCAACTTTTTAACTGCTGTGTAATGAACTTGCATTCTTTAAAAGGTGTTTTAATTTATGTTAAACACTATTTGACAGCACAATATCTGTGAATATGGACCCATCTTTAATAACTGAACATAAAAAAATATTGAGCTTCAGTATGATCCAAGTTGTAGGGGCTGCTTGTTAGATACCTTATCAGTTTGTGGTTTCCATCAATGTGCCATAAACTACTCGGGCCTGGAGCACAGTACTTTCTGCGTCTTCTGGGATTCAGCTGCAGACTACACAACAAAACCCCCTGAGGATCGGTGCGCTGCATAGATTCTTGAACATGCGCTCCTATAGACAAATCAACAATAAAATGTGTTGAGGAGAATCTTGTCTGTTGGTCTGTTTGTTTATAATGAAACAGGTGACCCAAGGACAGGCAGTGGTGGAAGAAGTACTCATTTTTCTTACTTAAGCAAAACTACAGTTACAGGAGCATTTAATGTACTTAAGTAAAAGTATCACACTGCGATTGTACGTGAGTAAAAGTACCAAAGTATTGACTTTCATATGTACTTTAAAAGTAAAAAGTAAAAGTACTTTACATTTTAGTACTTTAAAATGTGCACATGTAAAAAGAATAAGGCCTGAAGCAAGACTAAACCAGCTGTAAAACAAGGACTATACCAGGATTAAAACAAAGAATAAACCAGGACTAAACCTAAGACTAAAACAAGGATTAAACCAGGACTAAACCAGGTCTGAACCGGGACTAAACAAGCTCTAAAACAAGGGCTAAATAAGGACTAAACAGGATCAAAACAAGGTCTAAACCAGGACTGAAACACACACTATCCCTGTTTACAATGGGGTACTCAGGTCAAAGGAGTTTCAGTCTTTTGTTCATGGTAATGAGTCATTCACGTCATCAAGGGAGCCATCAGAAAGGCATCCATCCCATCATTAGAGGGACAGCTGTCCTGTCATTAGGTGTGCTAACTAGAGCACAATAGTTACTAATTAGAGCTATTGTTTAGTCACTAGCCTATAGCAGTCTGCCTCTCAGTAGGAGGGGTCTGGTTAGGTTTAAAACTCCAGCTTTTGTTGGCTTCTGTTTTATTCTTCTCTACAAGAGTAAGACAGAAGTCAGACTTCCAGAGCAAGAATTTTAGCTGAGGAAGCTTCTGCGATTTGAAGCGAAACGTCCTCGCGTCAAGCTACCCAGTCCAGTCGAAGATTCAAGCTTCTCTACTACTGAAACAAGGTCTAAACCAAGTCTAAAGCTGGACTAAACGACAGCTCAAAATACTTTTACTTTTAAACCAGTTCAATAAAGTAGTGGAGTAGAAAGTACTGATACCCGCTTCAAAATGTAGTGAATTAAATGTAAAAAGTATTCATCATGAAATGTACTTAAGTAAAGTAAAAGTATCAGCATTTTGTACTTTTTACTTGTTCTTTTACTTTTTACTTACACTCAACAAAAATATAAACGCAACACTTTTGGTTTTGCTCCCATTTTGTATGAGATGAACTCAAAGATCTAAAACTTTTTCCACATACACAATATCACCATTTCCCTCAAATATTGTTCACAAACCAGTCTAAATCTGTGATAGTGAGCACTTCTCCTTTGCTGAGATAATCCATCCCACCTCACAGGTGTGCCATATCAAGATGCTGATTAGACACCATGATTAGTGCACAGGTGTGCCTTAGACTGCCCACAATAAAAGGCCACTCTGAAAGGTGCAGTTTTATCACGCAGCACAATGCCACAGATGTCGCAAGATTTGAGGGAGAGTGCAATTGGCATGCTGACAGCAGGAATGTCGTGTATTGAATGTTCATTTCTCTACCATAAGCCGTCTCCAAAGGCGTTTCAGAGAATTTGGCAGTACATCCAACCAGCCTCACATCCGCAGACCACGTGTAACCACACCAGCCCAGGACCTCCACATCCAGCATGTTCACCTCCAAGATCGTCTGAGACCAGCCACTCGGACAGCTGCTGAAACAATCGGTTTGCATAACCAAAGAATTTCTGCACAAACTGTCAGAAACCATCTCAGGGAAGCTCATCTGCATGCTCGTCGTCCTCATCGGGGTCTCGACCTGACTCCAGTTCGTCGTTGTAACCACCTTGAGTGGGCAAATGCTCACATTCGCTGGCGTTTGGCACATTGGAGAGGTGTTCTCTTCACGGATGAATCCCGGTTCACACTGTTCAGGGCAGATGGCAGACAGCGTGTGTGGCGTCGTGTGGGTGAGTGGTTTTCTGATGTCAATGTTGTGGATCGAGTGGCCCATGGTGGCGGTGGGGTTATGGTATGGGCAGGCGTCTGTTATGGACGAAGAACACAGGTGCATTTTATTGATGGCATTTTGAATGCACAGAGATACCGTGACGAGATCCTGAGGTCCATTGTTGTGCCATACATCCAAGAACATCACCTCATGTTGCAGCAGGATAATGCACGGCCCCATGTTGCAAGGATCTGTACACAATTCTTGGAAGCTGAAAATGTCCCAGTTCTTGCATGGCCGGCATACTCACCGGACATGTCACCCATTGAGCATGTTTGGGATGCTCTGGACCGGCGTATACGACAGCGTGTACCAGTTCCTGCCAATATCCAGCAACTTCGCACAGCCATTGAAGAGGAGTGGACCAACATTCCACAGGCCACAATTGACAACCTGATCAACTCTATGCAAAGGAGATGTGTTGCACTGCATGAGGCAAATGGTGGAAACACCAGATACTGACTGGTATCCCTCCCCAATAAAACAAAACTGCACCTTTCAGAGTGGCCTTTTATTGTGGGCAGTCTAAGGCACACCTGTGCACTAATCATGGTGTCTAATCAGCATCTTGATATGGCACACCTGTGAGGTGGGATGGATTATCTCAGCAAAGGAGAAGTGCTCACTATCACAGATTTAGACTGGTTTGTGAACAGTATTTGAGGGAAATGGTGATATTGTGTATGTGGAAAAAGTTTTAGATCTTTGAGTTCATCTCATACAAAATGGGAGCAAAACCAAAAGTGTTGCGTTTATATTTTTGTTGAGTGTAGTTACTCTCCACCACTGAGGATAGGCCTATCTTTTCCCTCCTCACACACTCATACTGTTGCACCTCAACACAGTTGGCCTACATGTCTTACGGTAGCCTATTTGTGACTAAAAAACATAAATGGACAAACGAATGTCCGGCACTGTAAATATACAGGTTTTAGCATATTTGCACAGTCGTCGATCAGGACAATATTAGAACAATTTGTATAACCTGTTAAATTTCCTTGAATAGCCCACAGGGCACACTGGTTTACTGTCATTAGTTTAATTTGGGTGAGTCGGTGTGTGTGTGGCAGCAAAGGGTTTCACTTTGTATGCAAGTTAGTCTATATGGTATGTCGTGTCCATTAACAGTTTGTAATAAATTTTCTGTACCTGGCTAAATTGGCAAATGGACAAAAACAAACAACATCTAACTACCAAACAAACTTTTCCATCACCAACCTTGTGCCATACTGTGCCATTCTCCACTGAATTGTGCTCTCGCTGATTCCAAACAAGTGAGCAATGTCCCCAACAATCTCTCCCCCTTCAGTCACACAAGGGGGTATGTAGAAAGACAGGCATCCCACGGTGGTCTCTTCAGTTTGGATCTGAATCTGATGCTGGACCTCAACAAGGCGCTCCATTAAATTTGGGTCAATGCTGACATCAAAATCGGCAACGATACGGACCATGTCATCTATCAGTCCTGATCCATAATTCAAGCGAAAATGATTATACTCATCCGTTGGAAGGCTATCCAAATGGTTTGCGCAAATCGCTAGCCACAGCTACAACAAGCTGTCTGACTTGGGTTTGAGCTGAGTTCAGTTAAGGCCTATTTAGTCACACTGAATCAATTGCACACCAGTGACCAATCCTACTTCAGTCTGAACCGGAACCATTCCCACCTAAATTAGCATAGAGACAGCAAAAAGACAAAATCACTAAATGACAGGGCAGCGAAAATACTAAATAAATAAATAAATTACAAAAAGCCTAAAATGCTAATTAAATTAGTTTCAAAAAGTATAAAAAACAAAATAAATGATTTTCAAAATGTATAAATAAATAAATAAATAATTTGCAAATTTAACAAAAAATCAAAAAGTCAAAATTGCAAAATAAATGGCTGTCAAAATGTGTAAATGAAGAAATAAATAATGCAATTTAAATATCTACTTTTACTTTTATAGCCTACATTTATTTAAGCATTTATCATTTGATTTATTTATTTCTACTTATGACAGCAAAAAGACAAAATTACGACATGACAGGCAGTGAAAAGACAAAATAAATAAATGACAAAAAATGTAAAATACTAATGAAATAATTTTCAAAAAGTGTAAAAAACAAAATAAATGATTGTCAAAATGTAGAAATAAATAAATAAATAAATAATTTGCAACTTTAACAAAAAATCAAAAAGTCAAAATTGCAAAATAAATGGCTGTCAAAATGTGTAAATGAAGAAATAAATAATGCAATTTAAATATCTACTTTTACTTTTATAGCCTACATTTATTTAAGCATTTATCATTTGATTTATTTATTTCTACTTATGACAGCAAAAAGACAAAATTACGACATGACAGGCAGTGAAAAGACAAAATAAATAAATGACAAAAAATGTAAAATACTAATGAAATAATTTTCAAAAAGTGTAAAAAACAAAATAAATGATTGTCAAAATGTAGAAATAAATAAATAATTTGCAACTTTAACAAAAATTAAAAAAGTCAAAATTGCTAAATAAATGATTGTCAAAATGTATAAATTAACAAATAAATAATACAATAAAATTATTTACTTTTGCTTTTTTAAATTGATTTAGGAATTTATCATTTTATTTATCATTTAATTTATCAATTTATCCTTTTATTTATACATTAATGTAATTTATCATTTGATTTTTTTATTTCTACTTATGACAGGTATCATCCTCCATATCTGCTAAATGCTCATTCAAATTCCCCTTTGACATCTTAATGAATTAAAAAACACTGATTAGCAAGTTCTGAAGAACACTTCAGTGTCTAAAATGACAAATTATTGTAAACAATCCTAGTTATGTGTTAGCATGACACTGAAAACAATTTTTATGAGAGGGAAAATTAGCTACAAAAAGCTAGCATGTGTCTCTCATGGTGCTAAATGCTCAAATTCCCCACTGTCATAATAATGAATTAAAAACACCAAGTTTTGCAGAACATTTTACAAATGTTAAAAGTTGGAAATGTTAAAACAACAAATTACTGTTAACAGTGGGTTAGCTTGACAGTGCTAACAATAATTGCACCTAACTTCAGCTATGCTAAATAACATTCTTTAAATGTGATGAGTTACAAAAGCCAATAAAGTAGCCAAGAAGACAATTCAAACTTACTGTGGACTTTGTATTTTCATCAAAACCCCTCAGTCACTGGTGAAACCAAGTGTCAGGTTCACTTGAAATTTAAACTGCAGAAGCAGCCCCCGTTAGTCTGGTTAGAGTCAATGAGTTCATCTGGGACTAACTAAGGTCATTTGGAAATATTGCTCCAAAAACATCCAGCCTATCTGATTTGGTGGTTTAATGGCTATTCTAAGTTGGTTCCACTCCTCCAGCCAAGGCAAAGGAGTCGGTATCTGATTATTTGGTCACGTGACTTTTAGTCAGGATTCTGACATTTTTCTGATTGGCTGAAACACGCCGCTCCCTGATTGGCTGCAGCCTTTGTTTACAACGTAGCACTGGTACCACAGTCTCTGGAGGAGTGGAACCAACTTACATTTTTGCCGGTTACGCCACAGCCAATCACAGAGCGTGGCATGATAGCCAATAGCGGCCGACAGATGGACCAATCACAGCCATGTTTTTAAAAACACACTACCAGTCTCTTTGCACATGAGACTGTGGTAGCAGTGCTATCGCTATTAAAACAGTGATCACATTGCGGGGGCGGAGCTTCATATATTAGCCCCACCCATTTGATAATGTGATCAAATACTGTGCAAATGATGTCATAAAGTGACAGTTAGTATAGCACAATTGTCATAAGTGTTGAGTCTTACAAAAGAGAGCAGTTAGTGTTGGTTCTTCATTTGACAACAGTCAGTCAACGAGGAAAGACAAGTTTTGAATTGAAGAAATTTGTTCTTTGACAAACTTCATGTTTTTTGGTTCAGAGTCAGGTAGGTGGCAAAACAGTATGTTTACATGGACAGAAATGTTCAAAAGTTTGACTTGTGTTTACAAATACTATAAAATAATTCTTGGTTGAAATACAGAGTGGGTTTTAAACTTTAGTTTACAACATGAATTTAAAAAAAAAGTATTTCACACGTTTTACAGAACACTTGTGCACATGTTCAATGTTGCAAAACAGTAAATTGCTGTGAACTAGCTATGTGTTAGCATGACATTGCTATCAACTGTTCCTGACTGCAGCGAGGCTAAACAACATTATTTAAATTAGGTGAGCTGTGTAAGCCAATAAAGTAGCCAAGAAGACTGGTTAGTGTGAATAAGTTAATCTGAAAACTGTTGTGAACAATCCTTGTTATGTATAAGCATCACATTAAAAAAAATCATTTTTAATGAGAGAAAATTAGCTACAAGAAGCTATGAGAAAGTTAGCATGCATCTGTCATGATGCCAAATTCTCAAATTGAGCACTGACATAATAATTAATTAAAAACACCCATTAACAATTTTATGGAACACTTCTGCACATGTTCAGTGTTGCAAAACAGCAAATTATTAAATAATTTTAAATTACTTAAATTAGGTGAGCTGTGAAGGCCAATAAAGTAGTCAAGAAGACTGGTTAGTGTGATAAAGTTCATCTGAAATGGTAGCTATGTGTTAGCATGACATTGCTAACAATAACGCCTCCTAACTTCATCTATGTGAAACAACATTCTTTAAATTAGATGAGCTACAAAAGCTAACAAAGTAGCCAGTAAGACTATTAAACACTTACTGTGGACTTTGTGTTTTCATGTGAAACCTCTCAGTCACTGCTGTTGCGTCTCTTTTTCTGTTTTCCTGCCCTCACGTTTGGCAACGCTTTGTTCAATGACACTGGGAAATGGGAAAACTTTTTCTCACTACAGAGCCTTTAAATAGCTCCTGTTGGTAAAATGTCGGTGCCAAAGAACCACTTCAACCTTTGATAACGGCACTTTAAATCTGCAAGGATCCAAATTGATCTTCAGGTGGGCCGTGCCCAAAAAGAAACCATCTTCCAGTGGGTTAGCATAGTATTGCGAACTATAACTGCTCCAGCACCCTTGTTTAAATGTGATGAGCTATGTAAACCAAAGAAGATTCTTCAAAACGTATTGTGGACTTTGTATTTTCATCTAAAACCCCTCAGTCTTTGCTGTTACATCTCTTTTTCTGTTGGCAGTGGCTATTTGTATGTTGCCATATTCATACAGTGGAATTCAGTTCGTATGTAATGTCTCTCTCGTTGTTCAATATGCATTGCGTTATCATGAGGCTACATACTTCTACTTGTATTTGCTATTGATACGTAGATTCCTAAACTACATTAACTACAAATACTCATTCTAACCCGAAACCTAACAAGGCTGCACTACTTACAAAAAGAATTTGGAAATGTTAAGACAACTACGTATGAATAGCCACTTCCTTTTCTGTTTTCCTGCTCTCATGTTCATTAAAGCTCTGGTCACACCAAATAATGAATGATCAATAATGAGCCACGTAGCATGTTTTTTTGGTACGAGTCCAGTTATTCAACAAACACAGGAGAATACAGGCTCTTAGAGGCAGAATAATCAGCTAATGAGGCTCATCTCTGAGCGTGGTGCTAATTTCAAGTTCAAAATTGAGCAAAAACAGCACGGGGCAGTTTGTGTACGGGGTACTACAAGGACAAACGAGGATGTGAGAGGCATGTTAGTGGTGAGGACGAGGCTGTTAGAAGCCCATTACTCGAGTAACTGGTGGCTACGAGGACTGTAGGCTATTTTGGCTCTGCCCTCTCGCACAGTTCGTTGTGACAATCCCACCTGCTTTGTGCGCTGGACGCTGTATTTAAAATAATTATTTGTAGCATATTAATCATTTTCTGTCAGCGTTTAGATAAATCATATGAGCAAGTATGTACAAATGATGATGTCACAAAGTGACAGAAAGTCTAGTACAAGTGTCATAAAGTGTTGAATCCCACAAAAGAGAACAGTTGGTGTTGGTTCTTCATTTGACAATAATCAGTCAACAATGAAAGGCGAGTTTTGGGTTCTTTAAGAAGAAATTTGTTCACTGACATGAACTCCACTTTTGGTTCAGAGTCAGGTAGATAGTAAAATAGATGTTTACATGGAGAGCAATGTTCAAACGTTTGACTTGTGTTTATGAATACTATAAATGAATTCCATGGTTGAAACCAAGATTAGGCTTTAAACTTCTTTTTTTCAAACCCAGCTGACTGTGTGTTGTGAAAGTGTAGTGACACGGACCCACAACAGGGGGCGCAAATGAACGGGCAATAGGAGATGTTAAATTTGAATACTTTACTGTTGTGAATGCCACAACTACACACAGCAGATTATAGAAAGAATACAAAGTCAATTAATAAAGGTGTCGTGTGGGCAGGCTCGACGATAGGAGACGTCCGTCTGGAGAAGAACCGGAACCACACGATTTCCTCCGCCACCAAACCAGGAGGATACTGGAGCCGCCAGGTCCCGAGTCCCCCAGGTGGCCACCGTCTCCGCGTGTCGGATCTGGTACTGCTGGCGAAGAGCAAAAACACTCAGGTGTGGGTGTGTGTACACCCCGTAACAAGGATGGTGGTTATTCCACCTCCACCTCTAATCACACGCTCGTGCAGCTCCTGTCTAATTACTTATCTGGCGGAATGCAGAGCGAAGCAGTCGCAGCATACGCCGGTCCTTCGGGAAGACAGCTGCAACAATGTATCTACTGAAAACAACGTTAGGAATTCTCAGGCTGAGAGAGTTACCTCCTTGGAAGAACGATATCTCGGCGACGTGGTGGAGGTGTCGTCCTGCTTTTATTTGGGGTGAGGCGCAGATGATTGGTGACAGCTGTCATAGCCGATGAGTGACAGCTGTCAACCCGGCCGCTCTTGGGAGGTGGCAGCGCCCTCTCGTGCCTGAAGCCCGCACTTCAGGCAGGGCGCCCTCTGGTGGTGGGCCAGCAGTACCTCCTCTTCTGGCGGCCCACACAATGCTGTGATGGCGTTTGACATGTTATATTCTACTCTGTTGTGTTCATCTTTGCCTCACTTTTCTTCTCATCACACCACAGATTATTTTCCCATCAAGGAGGGCGATGTGCTTCAGTCTGGCTATAGGGTGATGGAGTTCATTGGCGAGGGTGGTTTTGGAAAGGTGGCCTGGTGCAAACACAAACTAACCCAAGAAAATGTGGCCATCAAGATTACAAAGAACAAGGCTGCAGTAATGAAGGAGGCAAAGAAAGAGGTAGGAACTATGACTCATTGCACCTTGATTCCTTGCTTTCAAAAATAATTTCAATTTAAACCACATTTTAAACCTTCATCAATGACTTTCTTGTCCACAGATTGCCAGTCTTAAGCTACTGCAGCAACTGGATACAGAGGAGGCCAACATCGTGAGGTGGTACGGTTGCTTCATCCATGTAGACCTCCTTTGCATGAAGTTTGAGCTCCTGCACCAAAGTCTTCTCGACTATATGGACGAGCAGAATTTTGAGCCTCTTGTGGTCAGCGATCTTCATGCTGTTGTGCAGCAGGTTGGACTTTGGTCAAAACAGATGAAGGTAAGACAGTCAGTGTAGTTTCCTTTCTCCTAACAACAATAAATATTTGTCTGACTGCAGATGGCCAAGGCATTGCTCCACCTGGAGAGCCTGGGTATGATCCACTGTGATGTGAAGCCACAGAACATCATGGTGGTCGACCCCGAGCAGTGGCCATTGAGGGTGAAGCTCATCGACTTTGGGCTCACTCACCATATTTCAGAGCCTCCATCATTTATTGGGACCCTGTGGTACAAGTAAGTCCAAGTACTGCAGAGACCATTTGACAAAGATCCTGTTGCTTGTATCGGGCCACACATTTGATATGATGTGTTAAATCGTTCTCTTTCCCTTTGCTCAGAGCTCCAGAGGTCTTGTTAGGTTTAGCCTACACAGAGGCAATCGACATGTGGTCACTGGGTGTGACCATGGCCCAGCTGGCTGTGGGAGTACCCTTGTATCCAGGAGATCATCTGTATGATGTGGTAAGTCTTTTGTGTCCAGATTGTTAAAATTTGTCATTAATTCTGAGCACTTTTAAACACAAACATCTCCTCCTGAAGCACACAGCAATTTGCGAAAGAAAAGTCAATGTTTGCATCATGTAATTTGATTTGATGTTTTTTTTTTTATGTGTCCAGATGAAATACATAGTTGAAACACAGGGCCCACCCCCAGACTGTCTGCTTCAGTTGGGACCAACCACTGACCGCTATTTTAACAGGAGACAGATAGACGGCCATGACACCTGGACATTGAAGGTACCATCAACCTACTTAGCTTCCTATATACATGCATTCACCCATTTCTTCTGAGAGCTAACTCAAATACTGACTGTTTTCAGACTCCTGAACTGATTAAAAAACAGTATGGGCAGGAGTTCCAGGAATCCAGACAAGTGATTTTAAGCTGTCTGGATGACATCATGGAGGTAGGCACTTCCTCATGACATCTCAGTTATTCCTTCAGCAACCGCCAACACATTCATGCCTTAAACATCGAACTGACTGAGTGTATCACTACTTGCCATATGAATTTTGTGACTTCTTGCTTCACCAGATGATGGACATAAGTACGTCATGGAAGGAGGCTTCTGACTTTGTGGACCTTGTCAAACACATGATGTGCCTCCACATGGATGAGCGAATCAGACCTGCTGATGTACTGAATCATCCTTTCCTGGTGGAGTACAAACCTCAGGGCGTGGCAGATGACCTTCCAGTCTTAGCTGAGGAAAATTCTGACATCACTACAAGCCAGGAAGATGCTGAAACAGCAGCCATCCTTCCTGGTCAGTCAGATGTTCAAGAGTGCTAACAATTTCAATGATTTTATCATTTGTTTCAAACTAACAAAAAAATCTGTGATGACCTTTCAGTCGTTGCTGAGGAAAAGTCCGAGTTGGCTGAGGACCTCATCACCACGAGCCAGGAAGATGTTGAAACAGCAGCCGTCCTTCCTGGTCAGTCAGTTGTTCAACATTGCTAAAAATTTCAATGACTTTATCATTTGTTTCAAACTAACAATGACAACAACAAAAATCTGTGATGACCTTTTCAGTCGTTGCTGAGGAAAACTCGGACTTGGCTGAGGACCTCATCTCCATGAACCAGGAAGATGTTGAAACAGCAGCCGTCCCTCCAGGTCAGTCAGATGTTCAACAGTGCTGACAGTTTAAATCACTTCATTATTTGAATCAAACTAACAAAAATATTTCTGTGTGATTTACAGAGGTGCCAACAGAGACCAGAAGAACCTGGAAGAACCATCTGACACAGTTTTTCCAGAGGCTCCTCTGCCTCTGTTGATCCAGTCTGTGTGCCCCAGCTGTTGTTTTTTATGTTCTTTTGAAAATGTACATTGAATTGTAATTTGTAATTTCCATATAAACAGTTTACAAGTAGTTTTACGGATGATGTGGTTGTGTTGGCTTCATCAGAAAGTGACCTCTGATACACACTGTGCAGGTTTGATGCACTGTCGTGGTGAAGAAAGAGCTCAACCAGAAGGAGATACTCTCGATTTACCAGTCGATTTATGCTCATGCTTTATGGTCATGGGTAATGACAGAAAGAACAAGGTAGTGGACACAAGCAGCAGAAATGAGACTCCTCAGTCACGTATCTGGGTTTATACTCCGCAATAAAGTGAGCAAGGAGACGCCCACATTTCACATGGCTGTGACACTCAAGATGGTTACTTTCAATCCAGGACCCAAGGTGGTTCCGTAGTGTGGTGGATGTGGCAACGTTCACCACCAGAGCAGGCTCTCCAACCTGACCTGACAGATGAATATAAAGAGGTGTGTTGGTTCCACCTTCAGAAGATGTTCTCAAGAACAATGCACAATCCCAACAACCACAATATTCTCTCTCTACTGGTAAATACATGATGAAATGCTGAAACTGAGAAAGAAGTTTTAAAAATGATGCACATCTCTCAGTCAACACAAAAGTGATAGAAAGAACTGAACTGGCAGAATAAGGTTTGGAAAAGATGTTTCACAGGATGAAAGAAAGGCAGATGGTGAATTAGAAATGTGTGAGTTGACAAAACCATTTCACAGTTTCTGAATGGCTGAATATTTCAACATTTTCAATATTTAGGCTCCCACATCAATCAAATGACGACTTCCTTTTGCATGTACTCTTTGGGTTAAATCCAAGTGTCAAGTTCAAGTGAAAGCTTAATTGCATAAACAGCACTTGTTAGTCTGGTTAGTGTGAATGAGTTAATCTGAGACTGAATCAGGTCATTTGGAAATATTGCTCCAAAAACATCCATCTTATCTGATTTGGTGGTTTAACGGCTATTCAGACTGTGATAAGATTGACTGGGGCGGGGCTTCATATATTAGCCCCGCCCATTTGCTAAATCATGTGATCAAATACTGTGCAAATGATGATGTCAAAGTGAGAGGAAGTCCAGCACAAGTGTCATTAAGTGTGGAATCCAACAAAAGAGAGAAATCAGTGTTGGGTCTTCATTTGACAACAATCAGTCGAAGAGGAAAGACGTGTTTTGAGTTCTTTAAGAAGAAATTTGTTTACTGGCATAAACTCCACAATGTCTTTTGGTTAAGAGTCAGGTACGTAGTAAAACATGTTTGCATAGAGAAAACGTTTGACTTGTGTTTCCTTAAACTCTAAAAGAATTCCATGTTTGAAATCCTGATTGGGCTTTAAACTTCACTTTACAACATTAAATTAAAAGCTTTGATGAAAATGAGATACTTTTTAAAGTAACAATGTCCTCAGCACACTTTAATTACAGGCCCATTCCACATTATGCGTGTTACAGTTTGGACTCATTTTTTTCAACTTTGGCTCTTACTGATATGTTACTGTTCTCAACAATTTTACTGTATGATGTCACTACTATTTGGATGTTTCTGTGAAGGCTCTCAGTTGTCCAGGTGGTTTCCATAGTAGGGAAGCTTGAATCTTCGACTGGACTGGGTTGCTTGACGCAAGGATGTTTTGCTTCAAATCGCAGAAGCTTCCTCAGCTAAAATTCTTTCTCTGGTAGTCTGACTTCTGTCTTGACCCTTGTAGAGAAGAACAAACAGAAGCCACAAAAGCTGGAGTTTTAAACCTAACCAGACGCCTCCTACCGAGAGGCAGACTGCTATTGGCTAGTGACTAAACAATTGCTTTAATTAGCACCTATTGTGCTCTAGTTAGCACCCTCCTAATGACAGGGTCGCTGTCCCTCCTAACGATGGGACTGACGCCTCTCCTGATGACGTGAATGACTCAATCAGTCATCAGGAGAGCCATCAGGAGAGGCGTCAGTCCCATCTACAAGGGTCAAGACAGAAGTCAGACTACCAGAGCAAGAATTTTAGCTGAGGAAGCTTCTGCGATTTGAATCGAAACGTCCTCGCGTCATGCAACCCAGTCCAGTCGTAGATTCAAGCTTCTCTACTATACTATTTGGATGCAGAAGTGGAACTAAGAAAATTTGACTAAAGAGTACTTCAGCAGGTGAAATACAACGTTACGAGTGTTACAAAATTTTTTTACTTGTGTTGCACGTCTGAAATGTATGATGGTATTTTTGGGCCACAATGAGTTTTATTTTTTTAGACTTTGAGAATAAATTTGTAATATTACGAGAAAAAAACCTTGTAATAATAAGAGAAAAAACTTGTAATATTACGAGAATAAAGTTGTAATTGTATGAAAAAAAACTGAATATTTTAGAATAAAGTCATAATATTACAAAAATAAACTTGTAATATTATGAGAATAAAGATGTAATTTTACAAGGAAAAACTCTGCATCTCAAAATGAGATCTGTGGAGCGCTTTAAGTTGCCCTTCAGTATATAGGTTTTACAAATAGGGAAATACTTCATCTTTTGGTCCATCTGCACCACATTATCATTAGTATCAGAAAAGAATATTTGAAAAGAATATGCAAGAAAATGCGTCTGTTCGGAGGAGGAACCACACGGACTTCGCCTGTAGTTCCGGCGATTAGTAGCTCCTGAAATTGCCTCTTTCGTAGAGGAGGAGCCTGCTGGAACTGGTGTCATGGGGTTGTATCCCCTGGCACGGGGCATATTATGTAAAACATTGGAGACGTTTTCATTCAGGAACACAGACAAATGTTACTTGTTTTTTGTACATTTAGTTCATTTTTAAAATGGAAAGCAATGCACAGAACTTACATTTATTAAAGGAGCAGGTACATTTTTGTACTATTGACAGGATTATTAGGATTATGTAAACGCTGGGGGGGGGGGGGGTACTACATCTTATTGACTGTTTAAATTTAGTTTAATAAATGTTTTGTTGGCATACCAAGCTTATTTGGATTAATTTGTAGATTTTAATTGCGAGAAAAACTGCCAAACCACTCAAGAATACTCATAAATATCAAAACAAACAAATTTGTACATAATTATGTCCATTCATTTGCAATTATACAATATAACCCTGCTCTACTTTATAAATGTGCATAGTGTAGCATTTGCCTGGGGTTTTTGTTTTGTTTTTGTGAACCATGACACCCTTAAGCTCCTTTCACACTGACGCAAATGTAGAGTTGCGCATTGTGGCGTACTTACTACGTTGAATTATGCAGCTCTAAACAGCTCAGCGCTGAGTTTTTGCTCCCGAATGCAGCAGTAAGCTGAAGAAATTAAATGTTTAATTTTTCTGCGTAGAGCACTGGATGATTAAAACACGCCGTTTAATGTAAGTCTGCACTTCTGCATGTAAGTCTGCGCTACAGTGAGCTACTGCATGCAGTTCTGCACAGCTGTACACCGCAGAAACTGAGTCAGTGGCTCCGAATGTTGCGTGGTAAGGCACACTGACATGTGCATAACTTTGATTCACGCATGTCGTCGTGATGATCCCACCCGCTGTGTTCCCAGCTGGATGCCATGCTTTGTTCCACCGCCTGCGACTCGCTCTGCGCTGGACGCTGCATATATAAAATAATTACTTCGTAGCAGATTAATCATTTTCTCTGCAAGTTGTCCATTGAAAATGGTTCTAATCGCTTCCTGAATCACAGAGGACCACTCCAGCAGTGCTGTGCATGCGCTGAATGAGCTGGAGAAAGCATGGGCAGCCGTCTAAAAAGGTAATTTGTCATGTTTACATTGTCATGGCTTGGTAAAACAGTTGCATTTTCTTTCGTTTTTGTCTGCAGCTGTTAAAGTATGTTTATTATAGATTTATCATCTCGTTATAATCGTTCAGACAAGCTGCAGTCTGATGCAATCTGCTGACGCAACCACTCGCTCTGTTCACTTTTTCATTACGCCAGTTGACGAGCTGCACGTCATGTTGGCAAGCAGATTGCACTTTTTAATAGGGACTGGACTGCGCTGTTCATCCACAGCTTCTGGTTTGGAAAAACCCTGACCCTTTTGTTGACGGTGACAGTGTCAACACAGTTCTTAATGTAGGAGAGTACGGTGTCGGTGTACTCCTGCAGGTTGTGGCTGGAAAATAAATCCCATACAGTCCGTGAGAAGCAGTCCTGTAGCTGGGAGAGCGTTCCCTCTGGCCAGGTTTGGATAGTCTTTCGTTGTGGCTTTGTTCGCCTCAGCAAGGGGGTGTAGGTGGGGGTGAGGGACAGGCAGAGATGGTCTGATCCAGTGAGATGGGAGAGAGGAGTGACTTTGTACGCATGTTTAATGTTTAAGTAGACATGGTCCAAAGTATTTTCCCCTCTGGTGGCACACTTCATGTACTGGATGAACTTAGGGAGCACAGTCTTTAAACATGCTTGGTTGAAGTCACCAGCAACAATACAAACGCCATCCGGGTGAGCCAGCGGCTGTTTGTTTACACAGGCAAGCAAGAGGCTAAGGGCCGTGCTAATCTTAGCATTGACTGCTGGGAACTCCCTTGGGAGATTAAAAGGTCTGCACGAGACTGCCCGCAACACTAAATCAGGAGAACAGTGAGAGTCAATGACCCTGCTGCTACAGCACCACTCGTGGTTCACATAAACACAGAGCACTCCACCTCTCCTCTTACCCGAGTCACTGGTTCTGTCCTGCCGGTGTAGCGTGCGGCCTGCTAGCTCGACTGCAGCGTCGAGGATCAGAGGATGAAGCCACATCTCCGTGATGAAAATAACGCTGCAGTTCCGCACAAAGCTGTTTGTGGCCATCTGTAGCTCCAGTTCGTCCATTTTGTGGGTGAGGGACCAGGCATTTGAGAGGAAGAGGTTCGGTAATGCTGGCCTGTGAGGTTGTTTACGTAGCCTAGCATCGGAGCCGGACCGACATCCTCGCTTCTGCTTCCTGTCTCCACACCGCCTTTTCCGCCTGCTGGGCAGGCTGTTAATCCACGGAGAGCCCGGTGTTCTCGTTATGTCCTCCGGGATGTTGTGGTACTGGTGGAATTCGCTCTGAACCGACAGTTTGCACCTCAGACTGAGGTCGATAAGGTTCTGGCAGCTGAAGCTGTGGGACGCTTTACAAAACTTGAAGAATATACGTGCAAAAAGTAAGAACAAGCACCAAATTGGAGAGCTAAAAGCCACTGCACCCATGCGTGCCGCCATCTTGCTCTTATGCAAATATCTTGCCTTTGTGGTGTATTCAATTGAATATAGGTTGAAGAGGATTTCAAATCAATCAGGATTTGGCTTGCCTCTACTGGTGGTTGGCTCTCACTGCGGTATTGTATCACTTCCTGTTCCGGAGCACAGCGGTGTTTTTCTGTATCTGTTAGCTGTTTAATCTGCGCAGTTAGATTGATCTAGTTATCTAGATTACGATTTGTTTCCCAGTGTAATCTTTACGTGCCTTAACTAAAGCACTCCTTCTGCTGAATCACCTCTAAATTATTTACACATTATTCACTTTGCGTGTTTTTAGGAATCCGCTAGCTTAGCGTAGCTACTAACTCTTAGCCGATTTAGCATGGCGGCTTCTCCTGTCTCTCCCGCACTTTTCTGCTCTGGGTGTGAAATGTTTAGTTATTCCTCGGCCTCCTTTAGCAGTAATGGTACTTGTAATAAGTGTAGCTTATTCGTAGCTTTGGAGGCCAGGCTGGGCGAATTGGAGACTCGGCTCCGCACCGTGGAAAATTCTACAGCTAGCCAGGCCCCTGTAGTCGGTGCGGACCAAGGTAGCTTAGCCGCCGTTAGTTCCCCCCTGGCAGATCCCGAGCAGCCGGGAAAGCAGGCCGACTGGGTGACTGTGAGGAGGAAGCGTAGCCCTAAACAGAAGCCCCGTGTACACCGCCAACCCGTTCATATCTCTAACCGTTTTTTCCCACTCGACGACACACCCGCCGAGGATCAAACTCTGGTTATTGGCGACTCTGTTTTGAGAAATGTGAAGTTAGCGACACCAGCAACCATAGTCAATTGTCTTCCGGGGGCCAGAGCAGGCGACATTGAAGGAAATTTGAAACTGCTGGCTAAGGCTAAGCGTAAATTTGGTAAGATTGTAATTCACGTCGGCAGTAATGACACCCGGTTACGCCAATCGGAGGTCACTAAAATTAACATTAAATCGGTGTGTAACTTTGCAAAAACAATGTCGGACTCTGTAGTTTTCTCTGGGCCCCTCCCCAATCGGACCGGGAGTGACATGTTTAGCCGCATGTTCTCCTTGAATTGCTGGCTGTCTGAGTGGTGTCCAAAAAATGAGGTGGGCTTCATAGATAATTGGCAAAGCTTCTGGGGAAAACCTGGTCTTGTTAGGAGAGACGGCATCCATCCCACTTTGGATGGAGCAGCTCTCATTTCTAGAAATCTGGCCAATTTTCTTAAATCCTCCAAACCGTGACTATCCAGGGTTGGGACCAGGAAGCAGAGTTGTAGTCTTACACACCTCTCTGCAGCTTCTCTCCCCCTGCCATCCCCTCATTACCCCATCCCCGTAGAGACGGTGCCTGCTCCCAGACTACCAATAACCAGCAAAAATCTATTTAAGCATAAAAATTCAAAAAGAAAAAATAATATAGCACCTTCAACTGCACCACAGACTAAAACAGTTAAATGTGGTCTATTAAACATTAGGTCTCTCTCTTCTAAGTCCCTGTTGGTAAATGATATAATAATTGATCAACATATTGATTTATTCTGCCTAACAGAAACCTGGTTACAGCAGGATGAATATGTTAGTTTAAATGAGTCAACACCCCCGAGTCACACTAACTGTCAGAATGCTCGTAGCACGGGCCGGGGTGGAGGATTAGCAGCAATCTTCCATTCCAGCTTATTAATTAATCCAAAACCCAGACAGAGCTTTAATTCATTTGAAAGCTTGTCTCTTAGTCTTGTCCATCCAAATTGGAAGTCCCAAAAACCAGTTTTATTTGTTATTATCTATCGTCCACCTGGTCGTTACTGTGAGTTTCTCTGTGAATTTTCAGACCTTTTGTCTGACTTAGTGCTTAGCTCAGATAAGATAATTATAGTGGGCGATTTTAACATCCACACAGATGCTGAGAATGACAGCCTCAACACTGCATTTAATCTATTATTAGACTCTATTGGCTTTGCTCAAAAAGTAAATGAGTCCACCCACCACTTTAATCATATCTTAGATCTTGTTCTGACTTATGGTATGGAAATAGAAGACTTAACAGTATTCCCTGAAAACTCCCTTCTGTCTGATCATTTCTTAATAACATTTACATTTACTCTGATGGACTACCCAGCAGTGGGGAATAAGTTTCATTACACTAGAAGTCTTTCAGAAAGCGCTGTAACTAGGTTTAAGGATATGATTCCTTCTTTATGTTCTCTAATGCCATATACCAACACAGTGCAGAGTAGCTACCTAAACTCTGTAAGGGAGATAGAGTATCTCGTCAATAGTTTTACATCCTCATTGAAGACAACTTTGGATGCTGTAGCTCCTCTGAAAAAGAGAGCTTTAAATCAGAAGTGTCTGACTCCGTGGTATAACTCACAAACTTGTAGCTTAAAGCAGATAACCCGGAAGTTGGAGAGGAAATGGCGTCTCACTAATTTAGAAGATCTTCACTTAGCCTGGAAAAAGAGTCTGTTGCTCTATAAAAAAGCCCTCCGTAAAGCTAGGACATCTTTCTACTCATCACTAATTGAAGAAAATAAGAACAACCCCAGGTTTCTTTTCAGCACTGTAGCCAGGCTGACAAAGAGTCAGAGCTCTATTGAGCTGAGTATTCCATTAACTTTAACTAGTAATGACTTCATGACTTTCTTTGCTAACAAAATTTTAACTATTAGAGAAAAAATTACTCATAACCATCCCAAAGACGTATCGTTATCTTTGGCTGCTTTCAGTGATGCCGGTATTTGGTTAGACTCTTTCTCTCCGATTGTTCTGTCTGAGTTATTCTCATTAGTTACTTCATCCAAACCATCAACATGTTTATTAGACCCCATTCCTACCAGGCTGCTCAAGGAAGCCCTACCATTATTTAATGCTTCGATCTTAAATATGATCAATCTATCTTTGTTAGTTGGCTATGTACCACAGGCTTTTAAGGTGGCAGTAATTAAACCATTACTTAAAAAGCCATCACTTGACCCAGCTATCTTAGCTAATTATAGGCCAATCTCCAACCTTCCTTTTCTCTCAAAAATTCTTGAAAGGGTAGTTGTAAAACAGCTAACTGATCATCTGCAGAGGAATGGTCTATTTGAAGAGTTTCAGTCAGGTTTTAGAATTCATCATAGTACAGAAACAGCATTAGTGAAGGTTACAAATGATCTTCTTATGGCCTCGGACAGTGGACTCATCTCTGTGCTTGTTCTGTTAGACCTCAGTGCTGCTTTTGATACTGTTGACCATAAAATTTTATTACAGAGATTAGAGCATGCCATAGGTATTAAAGGCACTGCGCTGCGGTGGTTTGAATCATATTTGTCTAATAGATTACAATTTGTTCATGTAAATGGGGAATCTTCTTCACAGACTAAAGTTAATTATGGAGTTCCACAAGGTTCTGTGCTAGGACCAATTTTATTTACTTTATACATGCTTCCCTTAGGCAGTATTATTAGACGGTATTGCTTAAATTTTCATTGTTACGCAGATGATACCCAGCTTTATCTATCCATGAAGCCAGAGGACACACACCAATTAGCTAAACTGCAGGATTGTCTTACAGACATAAAGACATGGATGACCTCTAATTTCCTGCTTTTAAACTCAGATAAAACTGAAGTTATTGTACTTGGCCCCACAAATCTTAGAAACATGGTGTCTAACCAGATCCTTACTCTGGATGGCATTACCCTGACCTCTAGTAATACTGTGAGAAATCTTGGAGTCATTTTTGATCAGGATATGTCATTCAAAGCGCATATTAAACAAATATGTAGGACTGCTTTTTTGCATTTACGCAATATCTCTAAAATCAGAAAGGTCTTGTCTCAGAGTGATGCTGAAAAACTAATTCATGCATTTATTTCCTCTAGGCTGGACTATTGTAATTCATTATTATCAGGTTGTCCTAAAAGTTCCCTAAAAAGCCTTCAGTTAATTCAAAATGCTGCAGCTAGAGTACTGACGGGGACTAGAAGGAGACAGCATATCTCACCCATATTGGCCTCTCTTCATTGGCTTCCTGTTAATTCTAGAATAGAATTTAAAATTCTTCTTCTTACTTATAAGGTTTTGAATAATCAGGTCCCATCTTATCTTAGGGACCTCGTAGTACCATATCACCCCAATAGAGCGCTTCGCTCTCAGACTGCAGGCTTACTTGTAGTTCCTAGGGTTTGTAAGAGTAGAATGGGAGGCAGAGCCTTCAGCTTTCAGGCTCCTCTCCTGTGGAACCAGCTCCCAATTCAGATCAGGGAGACAGACACCCTCTCTACTTTTAAGATTAGGCTTAAAACTTTCCTTTTTGCTAAAGCTTATAGTTAGGGCTGGATCAGGTGACCCTGAACCATCCCTTAGTTATGCTGCTATAGACGTAGACTGCTGGGGGGTTCCCATGATGCACTGTTTCTTTCTCTTTTTGCTCTGTATGCACCACTCTGTATTTAATCATTAGTGATCGATCTCTGCTCCCCTCCACAGCATGTCTTTTTCTTGGTTCTCTCCCTCAGCCCCAACCAGTCCCAGCAGAAGACTGCCCCTCCCTGAGCCTGGTTCTGCTGGAGGTTTCTTCCTGTTAAAAGGGAGTTTTTCCTTCCCACTGTAGCCAAGTGCTTGCTCACAGGGGGTCGTTTTGACCGTTGGGGTTTTACATAATTATTGTATGGCCTTGCCTTACAATATAAAGCGCCTTGGGGCAACTGTTTGTTGTGATTTGGCGCTATATAAAAAAATTGATTGATTGATTGAAATCATTGTATTCTGGTTTTATTTACATTTTACCCAATGTCCCAACTAGGGATGGGTACTGATAAGATTTTATCGATATCAATGCCATTATAGATTCTGCTTATCGATCCGATTCCTTATCGATTCCCTTATCGATACCTCGTGAATTTTGTACTAAAAGTAGGCTTTAGAGGTTTTCTATGTATTTCATTGAGTCGTAAAGTAAGTAAATATGAAATTGGTCACTGTGTCCTTGATCTCTGGACATAAATAAAAATAAACCAAACGGTGTTTCACTTTGAAGTTATTAATTCTGACTGGACTCAATCGTTCTAACTTGACTCAGCAGAGAGCCGCGCAGCGTTTGGACCTGTGTGAACAGAACGGAGGATGATTCTCGTTTCTTTCTCGCAACAAGACGGGAGTCCCAGTTAGTAACTTTAATCCGGACAAAAGTGACTCATGATTTCACATATTCGGGGATGAAAGTGGTGAAAAACAAAAAAGCTGAAACCCAAAATTACCCCCCAACATCACCTGCATGAAAATGTTTGAATTCTATAAGGTCTGAAATGCAATCTGGAGCTATTCCAGACGATAAACTGGAGTGAGTGCAACATCCATTTAGGTGAGAAAAAAAAACACAACTTTCCTTCTTCAAATTAATTCCAGTAGTATTCTGTTCCCACTAGGATGCAGCAGTTTTCTTGCTTTGCAAATAGTTCTGGAGGAAATCACTGAAGAAATTAATAAATTGAAAATATGGTTTGACCGAAACAAACTGTCATTAAACTTAAATAATACATGTATGAAATGGAGGTGTAAGAGTCACTAGGTGTTCACAGGAAACACTTATTTATTTCTGAATGTATGTATGTATTTATTTATTTATTTATGTTCATTGTTAGCTTCTTTTATATTTTCTGTTGTGTTTCTATTCAGGTTCGTTTTGTCTCTTTGTCTAAAATTGTATATAATATGTATATATTATATATAATAATCATTAGATTATTAATATATAAACAAAAATAAATTTAAGAAATATTACAATTTGAAAACAAATGCACCCGAACGTGATGACAGCTGCAACTGCTTAATGCTAACTTTTAACATTGAAAATGCCATAGACATGCTAACGCATTAGCATCACTCCCGTTTTTAAGTTATAAAATACATCTATCAACTGTTTCAGAAGACCATAACAGGTCAGTTTAACATAGAAAAGGTAAATAATACTCACAGACGTATGCTCTTTAGGGTTTTAGCGGGGGAAAATTAAGTGAAAGAAAGAAAGAATAAACGAAGCAATAGATCAAAGCACTGCTTCAATCTGCGAACAACTGCTTCAATTGGTTCAAGGTTCAAAGCAAAGCCACGCTGCAGAAAAGGTGATTATGGACCCGCTGCAGAGTCTGTAATCAATGTAGAGAAATGATAATTTTCCTGACAAACACCCCCCAAAACAACGGCCACTCTGAAGGACCGATAACAGAATCGTTAAGCACAAAGCTTATTGATGTCGGTGGATCGAATCATTTCTTAACGATACCCGAAAGGAACCAGTTCTCGATACCCATCCCTAGTCCCAACTTCATTGGAATTGGGGCTGTAAATATGCAATAATAACCCAGTCTTCACTGGTAATCTGGTTTAGCAACATAAATCTCTCCAAAATAAAGTGATAGCAAGAACTGGTTCATTTCAAGCAAAAATAAAAGACATTGTGCAACCTGTGCTATTTAAGTAACATTTTTTTTCCAACAGTGCATTCTTATTATTCTAATGTAACACATACACCCAAGCACATATAATTTCTCTCCCCCTCTGTTTCTTTCTCTCTGTCCCACCTTCTTGTCATCTTACAGTTGTGCAATTTGAGTAACAGTTAACTTTTGTCATAACAGAAATAACAAAAACAAATGCAACTGGAAACATACCACATACTACAGTCTCTCTTATCTTCTCCCTCTATACTTCCTATATACCTCTTCTTCCTCTATACTTTTATACTATAAAAACAGAACACAATGATTTGCAAATCCTCTTCAAACTATATTCAATTGAATACACCACAAAGACAAGATATTTAATGTTCAAACTGATAAATTTTATTGTTTTTGTGCAAATATTTGCTCATTTTAAAATGGATGCCTGCAACACATTTCAAAAAAGTGGGGACGGGGCAACAAAAGACTGAGAAAGTTGATGAATGCTCAAAGAACACCTTATTGGAAACAGGTGAGTGTCATGATTGGGTATACGAGGGTAGGCTGAAAAGTTCTAAGGCTCACTATAATGCAGTTAATGCATTGCTCCTTCATTGGGAGCCTTAGAACTTTTCAGCCTACCCTTGTAAAAGCAGGATCCCCAAAAGGCTCAGCCGTTCACAAGCAAAGATGGGGCGAGGATCACCACTTTATGAACAACTGTGTAAAAAAATAGTTTAAGAACAATGTTTCTCAACGTTCAGTTGCAAGGAATTTAGGGATTCCATCATCTACAGTCCATAATATAATAAGAAGATTCAGAAAATCTGGAGAACTTTCTACATGTAAGCGGCAAGACCACAAACCAACATTGAATGCCCGTGACCTTTCATGCCTCAGGCGGCACTGCATTAAAAACGACATCATTGTGTAAAGGATCTTACCACGTGGGCTCAGGATCTTACCACGTGGGCTCAGGAACACTTCAGTCTGCAGACAGACTGCATGTGAGGAGTGAAACATCTGAGGAGTGCAGTGTTTCCACAAAAGCTGCACTGATAAATCAACTGTGCAGCTTGTTGATAAAAACTTTTATCAAATCTGAATAAAGGCATTTTTTAATAGTTAAACATCATTCACTTGAAGTGTGTGTCCTTTTGCTTCATCTGTGGTGGAGAGCAGTCAGTGGACCAAACCGTGTTTTAAAAAATATACAAACACACTACTTCACTTTAAATGCACAATAATTCTGTTTCAGATGATCAGCTTTAAAAGGCTTTATTTTACTCTATGTGCAGCTTTGTAAAGTTGTAGCATCACCTGCTACATTGATTAGCTCTTACACTGGTTATGTGCATGCTCCATGGAAATATAGACCTGGAATGGACGTCACGTGACTAGTGGCGTGCCGCACAGCGGCCATTACTAAGGGTGGACAGAGTGCCTTGAGCCAGTTATGGCACCTGTTAAACAGAAGCGAAATGAGAGGAAAAAATGCAGCCAGTGCTTCACCATCAACTGCACTAAAATGAAGTGTACAGTAGCCTTAATGTAGAGTAATTATGTAAAACAAATCATTATGTCGCAATTTAATATCAATATACTGAGACTATAACTCAACACCCTAAGTTCTTTTCATTAAGCTGCGTTCACATGCATACAAATACGGAAACAAAAATGTTTATATATATATATATATATATATATATATATATATATATATATATATATATATATATATATATATACACACACACACACGAGGCCTGTTAGAAAAGTATCCGACCTTTTTATTTTATGCAAAAAATATATGGATTGTGTCATTCGCCTGTGGCAGATTTCACTTTTATCAAGAGATTTTGTCATGAAAAGACCCGCGGAGGCTTCGCGCATCATGACGGAGCCGCTGATGGAGCGAGACAAAGAACGCCTCCGTTTTGGAGTGTCAGAGGACAAGTTAGGACATGCCTATCTCGGCTTTCAGTGGCTTACCAGTCGAGTGAGTATAAGAGAAATTGTGGATAAGCTGGGCATGTCCCAACTTGTCCTCTGACACTCCAAAACGGAGGTGTTCTTTGTCTCGCTCCATCAGCGAATCCGTCGTGACACACGAAGCCTCCACGCGGCATTCCATGACAAAATCTCTTGTTAAAAGTGAAATCTGACGGAAAATGGCTGATGTCCAGCTCTTGCGATAACCAGAGAAATTGCACACGATGGTCCCGGATCCATACAGCCATCCGTTTAGAAATGAAATGGTCGTTTCAGCCTGTCAATCGCGGCTCGGAGCGCGGCGCGCCGTGCGCCATTGTGGGCCGTCCTTAAAGCGATAGTAACACTCCTTAATCTCTGTGAAGCCCGTAAAATTTTCACCAAAAGTCATGTGAATTTTCCGAATGGTTTCCAGCTGCCTGTCTCTAACAGTTTCTGAAAAAATTCTGATGGAACAAAGCCCAAATCATTCCGCCATTTCCTCGCAATGCAGTGCTCACTCAAAGCCTGCCCACAGGCGAATGACGCAACTGACAGGCGCACGAAGGTTCAAGCTTGGCTGATGTAAAAAAAAAATATATATCAAATCCATATATTTTTTGCATAAAATAAAAAGGTCAGATACTTTTCTAACAGACCTCGTATATATTCCACACTTTACATAAAACATTTTTTTTTCCTACCCAGGCATGTATGGGTTCATTGGAAAGAGCAATTAAAGGGCTATAAAACAAGCCTACTTTTATTAAAATCTGTTAACAAATGGCGACAATAGAGCCAGAAAAGCAGCACAGTTTGTCATAATTTCCCCAAATTTCTGCATTTTACATAAAAGTTTTTTTTCACCCACACATGCATAGGTTCATTGGAAAGAGCTTTCAAAGGGCTTTAAAACAAGCCTACATTTATTAAAATCAGTTAAGAAATAGCGACGCTAGTGCGAAAAAAGCGGTCAGTGTATTATTTTTGATCTGCACATCTCCACCCTTAGCAATGGCGCCGCTCTGTCTTGAGCGACGCTAATAGATTGAGGTGCACACGTCCATTCCAGGTCTATACGTATTTCCATGGCATGCTCTATTTTCTTCTCAGTTTTTTTGTGGGAGCATTACAGCGCCACATACAGGCCTGGCATATGTACTACAGCGTTAAATTCAAAAAGAAAAAATAATATAGCACCTTCAACTGCACCACAGACTAAAACAGTTAAATGTGGTCTATTAAACATTAGGTCTCTCTCTTCTAAGTCCCTGTTAGTAAATGATATAATAATTGATCAACATATTGATTTATTCTGCCTTACAGAAACCTGGTTACAGCAGGATGAATATGTTAGTTTAAATGAGTCAACACCCCCGAGTCACACTAACTGTCAGAATGCCCGAAGCACGGGTCGAGGAGGAGGATTAGCAGCAATCTTCCACTCCAGCTTATTAATTAATCAAAAACCCAGACAGAGCTTTAATTCATTTGACAGCTTGACTCTTAGTCTTGTCCATCCAAATTGGAAGTCCCAAAAACCAGTTTTATTTGTTATTATCTATCGTCCACCTGGTTGTTACTGTGAGTTTCTCTGTGAATTTTCAGACCTTTTGTCTGACTTAGTGCTTAGCTCAGATAAGATAATTATAGTGGGTGATTTTAACATCCACATAGATGCTGAGAATGACAGCCTCAACACTGCATTTAATCTATTATTAGACTCAGTTGGCTTCGCTCAAAATGTAAATGAGCCCACTCACCACCTTAGCCACACTTTAGATCTTGTTCTGACATATGGCATAGAAATTGAAGACTTAACAGTATTCCCTGAAAACCCCTTTTTGTCTGATCATTTCTTAATAACATTTACATTTACTTTAATGGACTACCCAGCAGTGGGGAATAAGTTTCATTACAGTAGAAGTCTTTCTGAAAGCGCTGTAACTAGGTTTAAGGATATGATTCCTTCTTTGTTATGTTCTTCAAAGCCATAAACCAACACAGTGCAGAGTAGCTACCTAAACTCTGTGAGTGTGATAGATTATCTCGTCAATAGCTTTACATCCTCATTGAGCACAACTTTGGAAGCTGTAGCTCCTCTGAAAAAGAGAACCTTAAATCAGAAGTGCCTGACTCCGTAGTATAACCCACAAACTCACAGCTTAAAGCAGATAACCCGTAAGTTGGAGAGGAAATGGCGTCTCACTAATTTAGAAGATCTTCATTTAGCCTGCAAAAAGAGTCTGTTGCTCTATAAAAAAGCCCTCCGTAAAGCTAGGACATCTTACTATTCATCAAGAATTGAAGAAAATAAGAACCCCAGGTTTCTTTTCAGCACTGTAGCCAGGCTGACAGAGTGTCAGAGCTCTATTGAGCCGAGTATTCCTTTAACTTTAACTAGTAATGACTTCATGACTTTCTTTGCAAATAAAATTTTAACTATTAGAGAAAAAATTACTCATAAAATCTTGGAATCATTTTTGATCAGGATATGCCCTTCAATGCGCATATTTAGCAAATATGTAGGACTGCTTTTTTGCATTTGCGCAATATCTCTAAAATTAGAAAGGTCTTGTCTCAGAGTGATGCTGAAAAGCTAATTCATGCATTTATTTCTTCAAGGCTGGACTACTGTAATTCATTATTATCAGGTTGTCCTAATAGTTCCCTGAAAAGCCTTCAGTTAATTCAAAATGCTACAGCTAGAGTACTGACAGGGACTAGAAGGAGAGAGCATATTTCACCCATATTGGCTTCTCTTCGTTGGCTCCCTGTTAATTCCAGAATAGAATTTAAAATTCTTCTTCTTATTTATAAGGTTTTGAATAATCAGGTCCCATCTTATCTTAGGGACCTCATAGTACCATATCACCCCAATAGAGCGCTTCGCTCTCAGACTGCAGGCTTACTTGTAGTTCCTAGGGTTTGTAAGAGCAGAATGGGAGGCAGAGCCTTCAGCTTTCAGGCTCCTCTCCTGTGGAACCAGCTCCCAATTCGGATTAGGGAGACAGACACCCTCTCTACTTTTAAGATTAAGGTTAAAACTCTCCTTTTTGAAAAAACTTATAGTTAGGGCTGGATCAGGTGACCCTGAACCATCCCTTAGTTATGCTGCTATAGATTTAGACTGCTGGAGGTTCCCATGATGCACCCAGTGTTTCTTTTTATTCACCTCTTTTTGCTCTGTATGCACCACTCTGCTTTTAATCATTGGTGAGTGATCTCTGCTCTCTTCCACAGCATGTCTTTTTCCTGATTCTCTCCCCTCAGCCCCAACCAGTCCCAGCAGAAGACTGCCCCTCCCTGAGCCTGGTTCTGCTGGAGGTTTCTTCCTGTTAAAAGGGAGTGTTCCTTCCCACTGTCACCAAGTGCTTGCTCATAGGGGGTCGTTTTGACCGTTGGGGTTTTTCTATAATTACTGTATGGCTTTTGCCTTACAATATAAAGCGCCTTGAGGCGACTGTTTGTTGTGATTTGGAGCTATATAAATAAAATTGATTTGATTTGACTTGATTTAAATAAAGCCTCAAAAGAATTTGCCTCAAACATTTTTTGTTACTCGATTAATCATTTCAGCTCTAGTATCCAAGCATCCTTTGAAGTCACCTAGTACCAAAGACATCCAGTCTGGTTATCGTCCAAGTCTCACAACCATAAAGCAAGACAGGCAGCCCCAGGACTGTCAAGACTAAGACCTTCACTTACCTGCAAAAGCATTGTCGAACACCTCTGTCCCGTGACCTCATGACTCCATAAGCTCTTTACCTCAAAGGCCGAGGACCCAGAGAAATGTATGTCATTGCCAGGATAACTGAATGTCTCTACAAGTTCAACAACACTTTTGCCACATACAGGGGTGATTCTTAGACTACGGCCACTTATTATGTCCTTTGATCATATTGTATGAAAAACATAAAAAAGGGGAAATTTCACACTTTTATAGTTATAGTTATGATGACTTTTTCACCTTTTTTCAGCATCTATATGCAAATATTGCTGTTTTGTGCTTGTCCCACACCCAGACTTTTGATCTTCAGTGATAAAAATAAATGGTAAAGAAATGTTTTTTCTAATGTTTTAAAATATCTCTGAATAAAATATCAGTAAAATAATAAAAACATAATTGGGGTATGCAATGTCATACAACTGTTGTGATTTTTTTAAACAAAATGTAGTTGTCCCACACTATTGCCATAATTTCCACCACAACACTGTAATGTCCCTTTAAACAGTTTGTATGAAAGATTGTTTGGGTAGTTTCTATGGAGATAAACAGTGACATCAGAGCACATGTATATAGCGCCAAATCACAACAAACAGTTGCCCCAACGCGCTTTATATTGTAAGGCAATGGTGTGGTGGAAATTACATTTACAAGGCCAATAGTGCCCGTAGTAAAAGAATCACCCACAGATATACTTCTGACAGCTGGGTCCAGGAAGTCATTAAAAACCTGAATCTGAGTCTTGATCCAGGACAATCTCATGGTCCACTGATACGAGCATGCCTTTGCTTCACGACACATCACGACCTATGTCGTGCTGGAGAGTAAACTCGTCTTTAAACAAAATTAGGCAGGTGCATAAATTTGGGCACCCTTGTCATTTTATTGATTTCAGCTGTCAGTTTCCACTGTGATGAACATAGTGAGGAAATGGAAGACCGCAGGCACAGTATTAGTTAAGGCCTGAAGTGGCAGGCCAAGAACAATCTTAGATAAGCTGAAGCGAAGGATGGTGAGAACAGTCATAGTCAACCCACAGACCTGCTCCAAAGACCTACAACATGATCTTACTGAAGATAGCGTCTCTGTGCATCGTTCAACTGTACAGCGCACTTTGCACAAAGAGATGTTGTATGGTGCTGTAATGCAGAGGAAGCCTTTTCTGTGTACACACCACAAACAGAATCACTTGAGGTATGCTAAAGTACCTTTGGACAAGCCAGCTTCATTTTGGAATGAGGTGCTGTGGACTGATGAAACTAAAATGGAGTTATTCGGAATAACAAGGGGCGGTATACATGACTGATAAAGAACACAGCATTCCAAGAAAAAACACTTTGTGCCTACAGTAAAACTTGGAGGTGGTTCCATCATGCTGTGGAGCTGTGTGGCCAGTACAGGTCCTGAGAATCTTGTTAAAGTTGAGGGTCACATAGATTCCAGTCAATATCAGCAGATTCTTGAGAATGAATCAGTGACAAAGTTGAAGTTGCACAGGGGCTGGATCTTTCAATAAGACAATGACCCTAAACACTGCTCAAAATCTACTGAGGCATTCATGCAGAGGAACAAGTACAACGTTCTGGAATGGCCACCTCAGTCCCCAGACCTGAATATTATTGAAAGTCTGTGGTGTGATTTTAAGCGGGCTGTCCATGCTCGGAAACCAACAAACCTGAGACGTTTTGTAAAGAAGAATGGTCCAAAATACCTTCAACCAGAATCCAGACTCTCATTGGAAGCTATAGGAAGCGTTTAGAGGCTGTTATTTCTGCAAAAGGGGGATCTACTAAATATTGATGTATTTTTTTGTTGGGGTGCCCAAATTTATGCACCTGCCTAACTTTGTTTAAAGAATGATTGCACAATTTCTATAAATCCTATAAACTTCATTTCACTTCTCAAATCTCACTGTTTGTCTGCTATATGATATATTTAACTGAAATTTCTAATCCAAACAACCAATGATTTATAAAGGAAAATCATGGAAATCATCAGGGGTGCCCAAACATACATACAATCGTATAAGTAGTTAGAAGTTAATTCTACTTCATCTGTGCATATTTATGTGCCAGATAATTACAATTTGATGTGATGTTTTCTTGAGAAATATGTTGCACAAGAAGGCATCATAAATACAAAGTGCTCTCCCTAGACTTTTGAAAGAAAAGCAATTAAAAATCCATCCAAAGTTTGCTCCTCGTCATTTGGACAAGCCATGAAATGCTGTGGGGAATGTAGCGTGGTCGGATAACTGATACACAGTGCCCTCCGAAAGTATTGGAACACTTCATATTTTACACATTTTAATTTGTTTATACTACAAAAATTTAAAATTTCCAAAATGATCTTCCCTAAAGGACATGTTGCACTAAAATCATAATTAAGATTTAGGCTGGGGTTAGGGTTAGGATTACTTTGTGCACTTCTGTGACCGGTTTCAAAGTACACAATGTTCGCAACAAACGCTACGGAGACTGCTGAAAACAAAGTACTTGTGTGTTTCCAACAGGTGACACATCTTAAAGAAGTGTCCCAACGCATGCTTGAATGGAATCTATCTGCTAACGTTAACTGAGCCACAGAATAATTACAAAGTTGACATAAATGTGATGTAGTGTCATGATGACATTTTTAAGTGATAACTGTTCATTTTGAGCCAGTCACCGTAAAAGGAGTAGAACTGAGAAGATTAAGTGCACCAGCACGGCCAAAATGCAGCCTGTTGAAATCAGCAGCAGCTGTTGTGTGCTGCCCGGCACGGATTTTCCAAAAAATGAACTGAAATGTTGCTGAAAATGTACCAATTCAATCATATTTTAGGCTTATAGAGTGGTAAGTTCTGCAATTTCAACCAAATAATTAAAGCAATATATTTCTCATTTTCTTCGTATCTTATTCAGCCACAAAGAACAGATAACAGCAGTCAGCTGTATTCAATGTTCATTGAAGCCAGAGAACATTGAATGCAGCACAGAGCAGAGAGACGCTTTTTCTCCGCTCTGGGAGAGAAAAAGGAAAAAAGAAAACTCCATCAAAATATATCATTAAATAATCCAGAGTTCCTTCTGTGTCTGTAGATGCTGATATATTCAGAAATTTAGTAAATCTTACAGTTGCTCAGCGGAAAAACACAAACTGACGATGAAAATTTAGGAAATGCTTCATCTTTAAAAGAGCAGGTTTGACAATTAAATTAGTCCAGGTTCAGCTCTTGTTGAAATAAGACAATTAGTGGTTATATTTTTTGAAAAAACAAAAAGTAATGCAATGATCCCACTTAAAAATTATGAAAAACAAAAAAGAAAAATGAACAGACAGAAAAACTGCCTGCTTCACTGTATTAAAGAAAATGCTGTGTCCATCAAACATGAATGTGTTTTTAACCTTTTCAACGTTATTTGTTTTTTAAACTCAGAAACATGCAATAAAGAACGTTGATATTACAACATAAACATCATTTTTTGTCTATTATTCTTGCTTTCAATGCATCTAAAACCACTCAAAATTAGTTAAAATAGGGCTTGCCAATAATGTTTTAGATGTATAAATCCTTATAAAACCCCTTTGAAATGGCAAAACAAATTAAAATATGTGAAATAGCAAATGTTCCAATAGTTTTGGAGGTCACTGTAACTGCACACCATGTTTGCAAGAGAAATGGTGGAGAAATAGCCCCTTGTTTCCTCTGTAAAGGCCCCTTCACACTTAGCACGACAACGGTGTAAAGACAGCGAGTGCAAAAAAAATGTTTGCGCTTGAGTCAGGAAGCTACACAGTTGACACAGGTGTCTGGTGAACCTGCCCTGATGGATTTGTTCAATTCGTTTAATTCCTGTTATAAAAGTGGGCGGAGGATACAGGACATTCTGTGCCGTTTAGTTCATAGCATGAAAGTAAAGCAATGACCTTTTAATAAAACTAAATGAATGAAATAAGATTAAATAGACACATCACCCCCCGTGTGGCGCGCAACAAGTTCACGGCTGCTGTGCACTGTTGGGTCTCCTCACAGACTGAACTGTCCAGTGTGCTCACTTGCATCATATAAACACAGCAGCCAGCCACACGTTTACAGCAGCAGCGTCCAGCTGTCTGGCCACTTGGCGCGCTGCGCACTGAATGACAGTCTGTCATGTCATGCGGACCGGAAACAGCCACTCAGTGTTGCACTTGACATTTCCCGCCTAATTACATAGGACACGTGGCCAGCCTGGCTATGCATAGAGGCGCTAGGACTTTATTATTTATGTATATTTCGGGAGCGCTCTGATCACATGACACGCAGACACCTGAGATTAAAATAAGTGTCTGGTCTTGAGAACCAGGGATGGTAGGTTGAAAAGCTTTTTTAACCCATGGGAACTCTCCCTACCCACCTAAGCGGCTCAAGAATATGGACAGCATCAGGACTTAATTTGAGGGGGAGCAAGCCGGCGCGCGCTCCGGAACCTCTGACGTTGGCTCCGCCAGCTATTTATCCCTTTATCTACGGCGATGGCGCCCACACCATATTTTCCATATGCTTTTTTTTTTACCGTAACTCCAATGATATATGGTGTATTACAGTAAACATAGCCTGTGTTGTCATAACGCAGAGGAAAAACACGGAAGTTTCACACTAGTGCGCCACTGATTCTCATTACCGTAAGTTCTCATGTAAGCCCTCAATCTGAAAAATTTCAACACTGACAGCAAGCCAAGAACCCGTGGTTTCCAACAGTATGCTATATGTTGCATATATTATGGTAAAGTGCGTTCGGTGCAGTGTTGCCAGATGTACGATAATTATCGTATTTGTACGATAGTTTTGCCCTCTGTACGATGTACGATCAATAATGGGAAAAAATCCAAAATGTACCAAACACACATCTCTCTCTGACACCCAAGAATCATTTTGCAGGTGGTGCACTCAGGCGGCATCAGAGACACATCACACACAGGGCTGCTGCTGGCTTTGGCGGCCCGGTCATTTGAAAGCCTGCCCCCTCACCATACAAAGTAATGAGTTCCCATCCAATTTCTGCCGTGACTGGAAGATTCCCCAACCATCTTTTTTTTTTTTTTCGAAACTTTATTTCAACAAATGCAATAACAAATGAACAAAACACAAGAGCAAAGAGATATACAAGAAAAATTTAAAAAGTTCAAATTCCTTATGGAGGTGTCAACATTTTTTCTGTGTTCAACGATCTGCTCAATTGGCCATGGCATCGGATGACGACAGCGACCTCGAGGTTGAATTCGACTCTTTCTCTTCTGGTAACTAACACGTTTGTGTCCCTTCACAGAAAAAAAAAAATCTTTCTAGTCTGGTAGTGCATTTGTGTTCTTTTTGTGTCATAGTTTCCCCATTACTATAGGGATATTGTGAATTACTGTTTAAAAATGTGACATAAAATTCTTTGGAAAATTAAAAAAAAAAACAAATGCTAAAATAGCTACGTTGTATGCGTTTTGTTTGTGTACGATAATTTCTCCCGAAATACGATAATTTTGAGGGTTTGGTATGATAGTTACATATTTCATAGCTGGCAACACTGGTTTGAGACTTTTGAAACGAGGGAAAGTATGAAAAACAGCGCACAGTGACAGAAAAGTACAGAGACAGACAGCATGTTGTGGGCTGGGGTGTTTGGCTGGCTTTGTTTTTGTTTTCTGTTTCTCCCACCAGGTGGTATGTGTTCAGGACTGAGTGGCTGACGTGGGGCTGAGTTTGAGGACCTCACCCTGATCACCTGTGGCTTGTTATCACGTGCAGTTCATCAGGCCTCACAGCTGTGGTGCATCTGTCTTGATCAGGGCATGTTGCATTTAAATCTGGAATACACAGTGTGTATTTGCCAGAGACTCGACTTTGTGACCAGACGTGTGAGATCGATGTTGGGAGAACAATCTCACCACTACGGACACAGAGACCGCTCCAGGTTTGACGCCACGGTCTGTGAAAGAGGATTGGGTGAGGTCTCACGCTCTTCAGCACACTTCCTGAGGTATTTTGGTTTTTGTGACTTTCATGAAGTAAAGTCAGTAAATTTGGTGTCCCTCACACCTTGTTATATTGAGCTGTTATGCTATGCTAATCGTCTAAATCAGCTTCTACTGCAGTGGAGTTTTGAACTGAGTTGTTCTGTGCCTGCAGGGAGAGAAGCTGATTTTACATTTAGGTCAGGAAGTGTTTTGCTGATTGTGTGCACCTTTGAGCTGTCTCTCTGTGTGGAGAGTGTTGGACTCACCTTACGGTTTCTTCTTTCACAGACTCGGTTTGTCGCGGCCACCTGGGGGGTGTCGGCGGAGTCCTTGGGTCCAGAATTGCTGTGGCTCTGGTCCTTTTGCGCTGCTGGGAGCGCACCGTTTTTCCACCTCGCCAGACCGTTGACTTTTGGGGTTATCACTTAATACACTATGTTAATTAAAACTTGTTTTCCTTTGAACCGTGCTCTGCTTCTTTTATGCTGAGTCCTGTAAAACGCTGGGTCGGTTCTCTGCCCGCGTCCGACACATAACACAGCAAACATAAATGTAGTAATTTTTGAGGAAAAGGCAGGGTGTTAGTGTCATTTGTGAAGGTGTGTGTGGGTGTGCAGTTTATTTTAAGTGCGGCGCACAGCATTGTTTGCAAGCCCCCCCCCCGCCCTTCTTTTCTTTTTTTTTTTTTTTGCACTGGAGCCACCCAACCTACTGCGCTCTGGGACCTCCCACTTTACAAATTAAGCACTGGACAGCATGTATATAAGTGACATTTACATGACAATTTACGAGGTCTGTCCATAAAGTATAGGTCCTTTTTATTTTTTTCAAAAACTATATGGATTTCATTCATATGTTTTTACGTCAGACATGCTTGAACCCTCGTGCGCATGCGTGAGTTTTTCAACGCCTGTCGGTGACGTCATTCGCCTGTGAGCACTCCTTGTGGGAGGAGTCGTCCAGCCCCTCGTTGGAATTCCTTTGTCTGAGAAGTTGCTGAGAGACTGGCGCTTTGTTTGATCAAAATTTTTTCTAAACCTGTGAGACACATCGAAGTGGACACGGTTCGAAAAATTAAGCTGGTTTTCAGTGAAAATTTTAACGGCTGATGAGAGATTTTGAGGTGATACTGTCGCTTTAAGGACTTCCCACGGTGCGAGACGTCGCGCAGCGCTCTCAGGCGCCATCATCAGCCTGTTTCAAACTGAAAACCTCCACATTTCAGGCTCTATTGATCCAGGACGTCGTGAGAGAACAGAGAAGTTTCAGAAGAAGTCGGTTTCAGCATTTTATCTGGATATTCCACTGTTAAAGGAGATTTTTTTTAATGAAAGACGTGCGGGCGGATTGCAGCGTCGGCTTGCCGCGATGCTCTGATACAGGAAAAACACCTCCATTGGAAGCCTTAAGGACAAGTTGGAACATGTCCAGCTGTTAAACAATTTCTCATATACTCACTCCACTGAAAGCCATCAAAAGCCGACTGGATTTTACAAATTGTTATCAACACGGAGGTGTTTTTCCTGTGCCCGTCCGCACGTCTTTCATTAAAAAAATCTCCTTTAACAGTGGAATATCCGGATAAAATGCTGAAACCGACTTCTTCTGAAACGTCTCTGTTCTCTCATGACGTCCTGGATCAATAGAGCCTGAAATGTGGAGGTTTTCAGCTTGAAACAGGCTGATGACGGCGCCTGAGACCGTTGCGCGACGTCTCGCACCGTGGGAAGTCCTTAAAGCGACAGTATCACCTCAAAATCTCTCATCAGCCGTTAAAATTTTCACTGAAAACCAGCTTAATTTTTCGAACCGTGTCCACTTCGATGTGTCTCACAGGTTTAGAAAAAATTTTGATCAAACAAAGCGCCAGTCTCTCAGCAACTTCTCAGACAAAGGAATTCCGACGAGGGGCTGGACGACTCCTCCCACAAGGAGTGCTCACAGGCGAATGACGTCACCGACAGGCGTGGAAAAACTCACGCATGCGCACGAGGGTTCAAGCATGTCTGACGTAAAAACATATGAATGAAATCCATATAGTTTTTGAAAAAAATAAAAAGGACCTATACTTTATGGACAGACCTCGTATATGACAATATTGAGATATGATAATTTGGCCATTTTATACAGCCCTACTGTCAACTAGCTGAAAACTTTGAATATTAATTTACATCTACATTAAAAAAATGCTTAAAGCGGCAGGGGGTTAAGAGGGCTGTAATTTGGGGGGGGGGGGGGTATCAGCTGAAAAGCAAAATGCTTAAAAAAGGTGGGGATAATGGGGCAGAGCCCCTCCAGCAGCTGAAAGGTTTTAGTCATGCTAATGCTCCCACGAACAATTTTACTGAAAAAAGTCTGAAGGACATAAAGGACATGAGGCACTTTTCTGCTTCAAAAAAAAAAAAAAGTAGCACTACTCGGCTCGACTCTACTCGGTTTTTTTGCTTTTCCATTAGGGTTAGTACCTCGTACCGGGTGCTTTTTTTGGTACCTGCTCAGAAGCGGTTCCAAGCGAGCCGAGCCGATACTAAAATGTGACATCAACAGGCTGCCGGCCACTGATTGGTCAGAGAATGTCGTCATGAAAATCAAAACCCGTCATTTTTAAATACTCACAGCCGTCCTTTTCTTTCGTTTCACGGCAAGTTTTTTTACTCGCACAGAACCACACCGTGGTCCATGGATGAGCTGCGGGCGTTTCTGTGTTTGGTGGCGGAGGAGAGAATACAGAGAGGTGGATGAAGCGATCCGAAATGAGAAAATCTCCCAGTCTTTGGCCGCGCCCGGTTCACCGGGCATTACAGCAACGCAGAGAACAGCTGAAAAAGCTTAAAAGTGATTACAGGACCACAACGACCGGAGTAGGTCAGACTGTAAGAGCTGTTTATGGACACTGACCGGCGAGCACCCGGAGGCAGGATGACCGCAACTCGGCCACGGCTTTGTTGGAAGCGATGGATGGTAAGTGTTTTTGTGACTTTGTCTGTAGTCTGCTTGAAAGCACCATTTAATGTTACTTATTCCACTGGTGGGAAACACACATTAACAAGTGAAGATTTTGAGTCTAAACGTGTGTTAAAGTAACATCGTTGTCTCGTATGCAGACACAGTGAGCTAGCTGATTGCTAACTAGCGAGCAAGCTAACTGCATGCTCTGCTTTAAAGTATTCACTTCTGACAGAAAAATACCTCAATGAGCAAGACAACAAATGTGTATATTTGACTCATTTAGTGCCATTACTGTGATGTGTTTTTTTTTTTTTGACATGTCGCCATTTTGTGTTTTTGTTGAAGAATCCAGTTCCATAAGCGAGGAGGATTCGAACACCAGCTTCAACATCTGTATCAACGTCCAGCACCACACACCAACGTGTCATCACAGGTAAGAATAACGTGTCTCACATCACGTAACTTTCCCAAATATATACAGGGTGAACCCTACCACCTTCACCAAGGTCCAGCACTTTTTGCTGGACCTTCCCAAAATTTCAGTTATCTTGGTCACACAATCATTTCTTTTAACCCCATACTGATATGCGGCCAATATCACCCAAGTCACCCAGAGGCATATATTCTTAACTGGTTCAAATTTTAACCAAACGTATTTCGGACAAGTTTTTCAAATTAACGTCACTTCTGAAGTTTTATAAAGTGAAAATATCAGATATATGTTTTAGTTTTAAAGTAATGCACCAATTTTTAAGGTTTTAGTGTGGGCATGCTGTGTCCAGGTGCATTATGGGTAATAGGGTAATCTCAGTACGTTCACGACAGGAGAACGCATTTGAGACACTGATCAGGACAATAGCATTAAACTCTAGTGCCTAAAACTCTCATGAATATATTCTCTGGGTTTATAGACGTTGTTATTGTATTTGCTTTGATTTAATTCCACACATCTTAAATGTAGCAAAACAGATTATCTGGAATTTTGTGTTTGCAAGTTTTCAAGGTCTCTACTGCCATCTACTGTCCAGTATTGTTCATGGCAGTATTCAAACTGAAGGTGGCCAGACACTATGATATTTTCAATCACTGTACTCGGTTCCACCTCAAACTGTACCACAGAACCACACGGTGTAAAAGTTCAGAGCACACGATTTATGTTCTCACACACATTGTATGTTCAAAAACCACACGTCGGACTCATGTTTCCAGAAGCAAAACGTAAACAGAAGCTTTTTTTTCCAACTTAATTTACAAAAACTCTTGATGGGAGACATCAAAGTTTAAAACAAAACAAAACAAACAAACAAAAAACATTACAAGACAGGTCTGCGGTGTTTGCACAGGCACAGTGCGAGAGGTGGTTGTGAGATGTTAAACGCAGCTTGTTACTCAATGGATACTAAATGATGCAGGACGCTCCATTAACCTGAAACTCGGTGCGATCCAAAAAAATTCTTGCACAAATGAAAAATCAGCTGAAAAAGGGCCAAAACTCGCACTGGCACCAGTAGATCATGGCAGTGTTCTATTTATTTTGACACCATCAGATGGTTATCTAATTACAACTTGGCTTTTTTTTTGAAAATGCCTTTTTTTTTTACAAATAAAAAATGGCATATTTACAAAAGCACATTTATCTGTAAACACCAGCACACGACACACCTCACATTAACGTGTTGGTTTACATAGAATGAATCAACCAATCAGTGTGAGCAGAAGCACATTTTATCCAGAATGCCATCTGTCTGTGTTTGTTACAAAACTTCAGAATTAGTGCATTATTCAACATTAAAATAAATGTGTTATATCTTAACTTTGCACATATGACAAAATTGACAGTAGTGGAATTATTCTATCAGTATTCATTTTATTTAGACACCAAACCATAACTCAGTATTGCTTTATTTTTCAAGACCTCGGCCTGAGGGCAGCACTGTGTTTGGATAGAGAGTTGAGCTTTGTGGCTTCTCCCAGTGGCTTCTGTGCTGTAAGATGTGTAATAAACTGAGGCTTCCTGAAGGAGGCAGGATGCTCAAGGACAGAAGTGCTGACTCATTGTTTGGGTCTGCTGTTGCTTTTGATGTTTCTAAAAATGATCGTTGTGTTAAAACTCAAAATCAGCTTGTTTAAGTGTACCGGAGACAGTACTGGAATTTATCAGTTATCTGTAACTTCTGATACATTTTTGCGTGGTTTATTGTTTTAGTTTTATGAGAGATAACTTTTCAGTTATCTGATAATCTGTTATCAAAGTTAATGTTTTGGTTATCTGTGCCCACCACTGTGTGTGTGTATATATATATATATAATATATACATACGAGGTCTGTTAGAAAAGTATCTGACCTTTTTATTTTTTAAAAAAATCATATGGATTTGAATCATGTGTGATTGCATCAGCCAAGCTTGAACCTTCGTGCGCATGCGTGTTTTTTCACGCCTGTCGGTTGCGTCATTCGCCTGTGAGCAGACTTTGTGTGAGCAGTGGTCCACCCCTCTCGTCGGATTTTTATTGCGAATAAATGTCTGAACGATTTGGAGCTTTGCTGCATCAATTTTTTCCAGAAACTGTGAGAGACCTCCAGGTGGACACCATTCGGAAAATTCAGATGGCTTTCAGGGACGATTTTATGGGGATTACACAGATTAAGGAGTGCTCCAGCCGGTTTAAAGACTGCCCACAGCGTCTGAGAGCGCGCCGCGCTCCGAGCGCCGATCGACAGGCTGAATCAACCAGATCATTTCCAACGTGAAGGCTTTGTTGATCCGGGACGTCGTCTGACTTACACAAAAATGGCAGGAGACGTGGACATCAGTACTTTTTCGGCACATTCCACTGTTACAGGAGTTTTTTCATGGAAAGAGAAGCAGAGGGATGCGCCACGGAGCCACTCATGGCGCGGGACAAAACCACCTCCGTGTAGATCTCACAGGACGGCTTAGAGATGGCTTCAGTCGTGTGACTATACGAGAAATTGTGCATGAGCTGGACATGCAAGAACATGTCCTGTGAGGCTTCATCACGGCGTTGCTTTGCGCCATGCGGCACCACCGCAATGCGTGGCATTCCTCCGCACGTCTGTCTCAATGTGCCGAAAAAGTGCTGATGTCCACGTCTTCCACAATTCCTGTGCTAGTCAGATGACGTCCCGGATAAAACACAGCGTCCAGTTTGGAAATGAACAGCACATTCCACTGTTACAGGAGTTTTTGTCATGGAAAGAGGAGCGGAGGAATTCTGTGCGTAGCGGCAGTGCCACATGGCGCAAAACAACGCCGTGATGAAGCCTCACAGGACATGTTGTGGCATGTCCAGCTCATGCACAATTTCCCGGATAGTCACACGACTGAAGCCACTGAAAGTCATTTGAAAGCCATCTCAAAGCCGTCCTGTGAGACCAACACGGAGGTGGTTTTGTGCCGCGCCATGAACAGCTCTGTGGCACATCCCTCTGCCTCTCTTTCCATTAAAAAAAAATCCTGTAACAGTGGAATGTGCCGAAAAAGCCACGTCTCCTGCCATTTTTGTGTAAGTCAGACGACGTCCCGGATCAACAAAGCCTTCACGTTGGAAATGATCTGATTGATTCAGCCTGTCGATCAGCGCTCGGAGCGCGGCGCGCTGTCAGCAGCTGTGGCCAGTCTTTAAACCGGCTGGAGCACTCCTTAATCTGTGTAATCCCCATAAAAATGTCCCTGAAAGCCATCTGAATTTTCCGAATGGTGTCCACCTGGAGGTCTCTCACAGTTTCTGGAAAAAATTGATGCAGCAAACCTCCAAATCGTTCAGACATTTATTCGCAATAAAAATCCGACGAGAGGGGTGGACCACTGCTCACACAAAGCCTGCTCACAGGTGAATGACGCAACCGACAGGCATGAAAAAACTCACGCATGCGCGCGAAGGTTCAAGCTTGGCTGATGCAATCACACGTGATTCAAATCCATATGGTTTTTGCAAAAAATAAAAAGGTCAGCTACTTTTCTAACAGACCTCGTGTATATATTTATATATATCAAATCAAATCAATTTTATTTATATAGTGCCAAATCACAACAAACAGTTGCCCCAAGGCGCTTTATATTGTAAGGCAAGGCCATACACTAATTACAGAAAATCCCAACCGTCAAAACGACCCCCTGTGAGCAAGCACTTGGCGACAGTGGGAAGGAAAAACTCCCTTTTAACAGGAAGAAACCTCCAGCAGAACCAGGCTCAGGGAGGGAAGGTCTTCTGCTGGGACTGGTTGGGGCTGAGGGGAGAGAATCAGGAAAAAGACATGCTGTGGAAGAGAGCAGAGATCAATCACTAATGATTAAATGCAGAGTGGTGCATACAGAGCAAAAGAGAAAGAAACACTCAGTGCATCATGGGAACCCCACAGCAGTCTAAGTCTATAGCAACATAACTAAGGGATGGTTCAGGGTCACCTGATCCAGCCCTAACTATAAGCTTTAGCAAAAAGGAAAGTTTTAAGCCTAATCTTAAAAGTAGAGAGGGTGTCTGTCTCCCTGATCCGAATTTGGAGCTGGTTCCACAGGAGAGGAGCCTGAAAGCTGAAGGCTCTGCCTCCCATTCTACTCTTAAAAACCCTAGGAACTACAAGTAAGCCTGCAGTCTGAGAGCGAAGTGCTCTATTGGGGTGATATGGTACTATGAGGTCCCTAAAATAAGATGGGACCTGATTATTCAAAACCTTATAAGTAAGAAGAAGAATTTTAAATTCTATTCTAGAATTAACTGTTGGGAAGGTGTCGTAGCACGGACCCACAACAGGGGGCGCAAATGAACGGACAATGAGTAAACCAAAAGGCAACAATTTACTGTTGTGACAATACACAACTAAATGTACAGAAATTGCAAAGTCAATTAACACCAGGTGACGTGTGGGCAGGCTCGAAGATAGAAGACCCCGACGAGAGAGAGACCGCGCTCCACACGGCCTCCACCACCAACGGTCTGAAGAACACCGGAGCCGCCAAGTCCCGAATCCCCAGGTGACCTCTGTCTTCGGCTGTCGACCCTGGTACTGCTGGCAGAAAGCAGAGAAAAGATGAATGAGTGTAACTCCTTACACTCAGTGGTCTATAGTCTGTACACAGTTAGGAGGAGAACCTCCACCTCCGAATCACACACTCGTGCAGCTCCTGGTGTGACCACTTATCTGTAGCGCAGTTGTCGTCGTCACGCTCCACGCCACTTCCCAGATAAGGGCGAACACCACAGGATACCGGCTGCAACAAAAGTTCAGGTTATTACTCAACGTATGAGACAGCAGAGAAATTACCTTACGGTAGTCGATTTCTCGGCGAGGAGGTGGAGTCACGATCCGGCTTTTAAGTTGGTGATGATGATGATGAACGAGTGACAGCTGGTGCAGGGGAAGAATGACAGCTGTCACTTCTTCAGGGTCCGGCGCCCTCTCGTGCTTGGAGCCCGCACTCCAAGCAGGGCGCCCTCTGGTGGTGGTGGGCCAGCAGTACCTCCTCTTCAGCGGCCCACATAACAGGACCCCCCCTCAACGGGCGCCCCCTGGCGCCCGACCGGGCTTGTCCGGGTGTCGGCTGTAGAACTCGGCCAGGAGGGCCGGGTCCAGGATGAAGCTCCTCTTCACCCAGTAGCGTTCCTCAGGTCCATACCCCTCCCAGTCCACCAGATATTGGAACCCCCGGCCCTTACGACGGACGTCCAGGAGCCTGCGGACCGTCCAAGCAGGCTCCCCGTCGATGAGTCGGGCAGGAGGCGGCGTAGGTCCAGGTGCACAGAGGGGCGAGGTGTGGTGAGGCTTTATACGGGACACGTGGAAGACCGGGTGGATCCGCAGTGAAGCTGGGAGTCGGAGCTTCACTGCGGCCGGGTTGATGACCTTGAGGATTGGGAAGGGACCGATGTATCTGTCTTTCAGTTTGGGGGAGTCCACACAGAGGGGAATGTCCTTGGTCGAGAGCCACACCTCCTGCCCGGGCTGGAACGTGGGGGCCGGGGACCGTCGGCGGTCTGCATGGGACTTGGCCCTCGTCCGGGCCTTTAACAGGGCAGAGCGGGCGGTCCGCCACACCCAGCGACATCTCCGAAGGTGGGCCTGGACCGAGGGCACACCGACCTCTCTCTCCACCAGCGGGAATAATGGGGGCTGGTACCCCAAACACACCTCAAAAGGGGAGAGGCCGGTAGCAGACGAAACTTGGCTGTTGTGGGCATACTCGATCCAGGCCAGATGGTGACTCCAGGCCGCCGGATGTGCGGAGGTGACACACCGAAGGGCCTGCTCCAACTCCTGGTTGGCCCGCTCTGCCTGGCCGTTGGTCTGGGGGTGGTACCCGGACGAGAGACTCACGGTGGCCCCCAGCTCCTTGCAGAAACTCTTCCACACCTGTGAAGAGAACTGGGGACCACGATCCGAGACGATGTCCGACGGTATCCCATGCAGCCGCATGACGTGGTGGACCAGGAGGTCTGCCGTCTCCTGGGCCGTCGGGAGCTTCGGGAGGGCCACGAAGTGGGCCGCCTTGGAGAACCGGTCCACTATCGTGAGGATTACGTTGTTGCCCTGGGACGGCGGGAGGCCCGTGATGAAATCCAGGCCGATGTGAGACCAGGGGCGATGAGGCACCGGCAGGGGTTGGAGGAGGCCCGTCGTCCTCCGATGGTCTGCCTTGCCCCTGGCGCAGATGGTACAGGCCTGGATGTAGTCCCGGACGTCGGTTTCCAGGGACGCCCACCAGAAGCGCTGCTGGACTACTGCCACGGTCCTACGCACCCCGGGATGACAGGAGAGCTTGGACCCGTGACAGAAGTCCAATACGGCAGCTCTTGCCTCTGGTGGGACGTACAGTCTGTCCTTGGGGCCAGTCCCCGGGTCCGGGCTCCTGGTCAGGGCCTCCCGGACAGTCTTCTCCACGTCCCAGGTAAGGGCGGCCACGACAGTGGACTCGGGGATGATGGTCTCGGTGGGGTTCGACAGCCCCGCTTTGGCTTCTTCTTCGTGCACCCGGGACAAGGCGTCAGATTTTTGGTTCTTGGTCCCGGGGCGGTATGTAATCCGGAAGTCAAAGCGCCCGAAGAACAGAGACCAGCGGGCTTGCCTGGGGTTCAGCCGCTTGGCGGTCCGGATGTACTCCAGGTTCCGATGGTCAGTGAAAACCGTGAAGGGCAACGAAGCCCCCTCCAGCAGGTGTCTCCACTCTTCAAGAGCCTCCTTCACCGCAAGAAGTTCCCGATTGCCAACGTCATAGTTCCGTTCAGCTGGGGTCAACCTGCGGGAATAAAAGGCACAAGGATGGAGAACCTTATCAGCCTCCACGCTCTGGGACAGCACGGCTCCTATCCCTGAGTCAGAGGCGTCCACTTCTACTACGTACTGGCGATCAGGATCAGGCTGCACCAGAACTGGCGCAGTCGAGAACCGGCGTTTCAACTCCTGGAACGCGGCTTCGCACCGATCCGACCAGGCAAAGGGGACCTTGGTGGAGGTCAGGGCAGTCAGGGGGCTAACTACCTGACTGTAACCTTTGATGAACCTCCTATAAAAATTTGCAAAACCGAGGAACTGCTGTAGTTTCCTGTGGCTTGTTGGTTGGGGCCAATCTCTCACCGCCGCAACCTTAGCCGGATCAGGGGCGACGGAGTTGGAGGAGATGATGAACCCCAGGAAGGACAAAGAAGTGCGGTGGAACTCGCACTTCTCGCCCTTCACAAACAGCCGGTTCTCCAACAACCGCTGTAGGACCTGACGTACATGCTGGACATGGGTCTCAGGGTCCGGAGAAAAGATGAGTATATCGTCCAGATATACGAAGACGAACCGATGCAGGAAGTCCCGCAAGACGTCGTTTACCAAAGCTTGGAACGTCGCGGGGGCGTTAGTGAGGCCGAACGGCATGACCAGGTACTCGAAGTGACCTAACGGGGTGTTGAATGCCGTCTTCCATTCGTCTCCCTTCCGGATCCGAACCAGGTGGTACGCATTTCTAAGATCCAATTTCGTAAAGATTTGGGCTCCATGCAGGGGCGTGAACACTGAATCCAACAGAGGTAACGGGTATCGGTTGCGAACCGTGATCTCGTTCAGCCCTCTGTAATCAATGCATGGACGGAGTCCGCCGTCTTTCTTGCCCACAAAAAAGAAACCAGCACCCATCGGGGAGGTGGAGTTCCGGATCAGCCCGGCAGCTAAGGAGTCCCGGATGTAGGTCTCCATTGATTCGCGTTCTGGACGTGAGAGGTTGTACAACCTACTGGACGGGTACTCAACGCCCGGGACTAAATCGATGGCACAATCGTACGGCCGGTGCGGAGGAAGAGTGAGCGCCAGATCTTTGCTGAAAACGTCAGCAAGATCGTGGTACTCCTCTGGCACCGCCGATAGATTGGGGGGGACTTTGACCTCCTCATTAGCTGTAGTGCCGGGGGGAACCGAGGATCCTAAACACTCCCGGTGGCAGGCTTCGCTCCACTGCGTCACAACCCCGGACGGCCAATCAACCCGGGGATTGTGCTTCACCATCCATGGAAAGCCCAAAATCACTCGGGAGGTAGATGGTGTTACATGGAACACTATCTCCTCCCTGTGATTCCCAGATACAACCAATGTCACTGGTTGTGTCTGATGTGTGATCAATGGAAGCAGGGTGCCATCTAGTGCTCGCACCTGCAATGGTGCCGGCAGAGCCACCAGAGGGAGCCCTACTTCCCTTGCCCATCTGCTGTCCAGCAGATTCCCCTCTGACCCCGTGTCTATCAGTGCTGGGGCGTGAAGGGTTAACTCCTCACAAAGGATTGTTACTGGGATTCGTGCCGATCTGCGGGGTCTTTCCGCGTGTGTGTTATGGCCCACCCTTAGCCCAGATTCTAAGGACGGGCGTTGTAGTTTGACCGTTCAGGGCAGTCCCTCTGCATGTGCTCACAAGAGCCGCAGACAAAACACTCCCCGCGGGCCAGTCTCCTTTGTCTGTCACTTAATTTTACTTTGGCCCTGCTCGTGTCCATAGCCTCCTCAGCAGGGGGAGCTGTAGCCCCACGGGGCCCTCTGGCAGTGAAGCGTGGGGACAACGTCTTATCGGAACCGGAAGGGGGAGGGACGGCTCGTGCCCGGTCACGCCCCCCGGCCTGCTCCCGACGATGCTCAGTCAAACGGTTGTCTAAGCGTATAACCAAATCGACAAGCCCGTCAAAATCCCGCGGTTCCTCCTTCGCCAGTAGGTGCTCCTTGAGGACCGGTGACAGTCCATTTACGAAGGCGGCGCGGAGCGCAACGTTATTCCAGCCGGACCTCGCTGCCGCGATGCGGAAGTCGACTGCATACTCGGCTGCGCTACGGCGCCCCTGTCTTATCGACAGCAGCACGTTTGAAGCAGTCTCGCCTCTGTTAGGATGATCAAACACTTGTTTGAACTCCCGTACAAACCCAGTATAAGACGTTAGGAGCCGTGAGTTCTGCTCCCAAAGCGCCGTAGCCCATGCGCGTGCCTCTCCTCGAAGCAGATTGATAACATAAGCTACCCGGCTAGCATCTGAGGCGTACATGACAGGGCGCTGTGAAAAGACGAGCGAACACTGCATGAGGAAGTCCGCGCACGTCTCGACACAGCCCCGTACGGCTCCGGAGGGCTTATGTAAGCTTCAGGGATGGTGGGGGGGTTTGTTGAACGACCAGTGGTACGTTTGATTCAGGCCCAGGACCAGCCAGAGGAGGAGCTGCAGCAGCGCCCTGATCGTGCGCTTCCACCCTGGCGGCGAGAGCCTCCACTCTCCGATTAAGGAGGACATTCTGCTCGGTCACTAAATCCAACCGAGCCGTGAGGCGGTTAAGATCTGCTGCAGCTCACCCAACACGCCTCCTGCTGACGCCTGCGCTCCTGGCTCTGCCATTGGCCGTTCACGCTCGAGCTGACGCCCCTCGGAATCCATGACGATTGGCCGAGAAATCCTGTTGGGAAGGTGTCGTAGCACGGACCCACAACAGGGGGCGCAAATGAACGGACAATGAGTAAACCAAAAGGCAGCAATTTACTGTTGTGACAATACACAACTAAATGTACAGAAATTGCAAAGTCAATTAACACCAGGTGACGTGTGGGCAGGCTCGAAGATAGAAGACCCCGACGAGAGAGAGACCGCGCTCCACACGGCCTCCACCACCAACGGTCTGAAGACACCGGAGCCGCCAAGTCCCGAATCCCCAGGTGACCTCTGTCTTCGGCTGTCGACCCTGGTACTGCTGGCAGAAAGCAGAGAAAAGATGAATGAGTGTAACTCCTTACACTCAGTGGTCTATAGTCTGTACACAGTTAGGAGGAGAACCTCCACCTCCGAATCACACACTCGTGCAGCTCCTGGTGTGACCACTTATCTGTAGCGCGGTTGTCGTCGTCACGCTCCACGCCACTTCCCAGATAAGGGCGAACACCACAGGATACCGGCTGCAACAAAAGTTCAGGTTATTACTTAACGTATGAGACAGCAGAGAAATTACCTTACGGTAGTCGATTTCTCGGCGAGGAGGTGGAGTCACGATCCGGCTTTTAAGTTGGTGATGATGATGATGAACGAGTGACAGCTGGTGCAGGGGAAGAATGACAGCTGTCACTTCTTCAGGGTACGGCGCCCTCTCGTGCTTGGAGCCCGCACTCCAAGCAGGGCGCCCTCTGGTGGTGGTGGGCCAGCAGTACCTCCTCTTCAGCGGCCCACATAACATTAACAGGGAGCCAATGAAGAGAGGCCAATATGGGTGAAATATGCTCTCTCCTTCTAGTCCCCGTCAGTACTCTAGCTGCAGCATTTTGAGTTAACTGAAGGCTTTTCAGGGAAGTTTTAGGACAATCTGATAATAATGAATTACAATAGTCCAGCCTAGAGGAAATAAATGCATGAATTAGTTTTTCAGCATCACTCTGAGACCTTTCTAATTTTAGAGATATTGCACAAATGAAAAAAGCAGTCCTACATATTTGCTTAATATGCGCATTGAAATATATAATATATATTTTATATATATATATATATATATATATATATATATATATATATATATATATATATATATATATATATATATATATATATATATATATATATTAAAGTTGCTTTTGTTAATCAGTTCCCATTTCTACCTTCATTATTCATAACTCCATATTATTCATTATCCAGCAGGAGAATCTCTCCATCTTGAGTGATGTTGAGGCTGAAGCTGAACTCGGTTCAGTGTGATTGACACATCTGACTGATCCTTGAGGAACCAACGGTGGTGGAAGCTGCATTTAATCAGGCATATCTTGGTGTGCTGAGGGACCTTGTGCATGCAATCCGTGACCGGGGCATGTGACCTGCGCCCCCACCCCAGACTACAGACACATGAAACTTTTGTCTAGTTTGTGTTGCATTTTTTTTTTTTTTTTTTTTTGTATTTGTTCTTTTCTGTTGCAGTAAACAATTTGACTCATCTGACTGTATCATAATTTGTCATTTCAGTGTAACCAGGTGGAAAACGTAATGCAGTTTACCTTTAACGCCACCAGAGGGAATTTTGTATTTGGGATACTCTCTTGGATCACGCGAGATTTTAGAGCCCTATAAAAGGAGACCACGAGATTTGGGACGTTAGTGTTAGTTGCAGCAGTTGTCTGGGAGCAAGTCTGAGTTTTTGAGGTAAATAAATCATCGTGTTTACAGGAAATATAGACTCAGATGCATTTTAGAGGGTTCATTATGTGTATATGTTGCTGTTCCACGCTCAAAGATGACTGTAGCCGGTGGATGGTTCTGGGATACACCGAGGACTGTGGTGGTGGCGAGGTGCACACTAGAGCCTGTCAAATAGGCCGCAGTTGAGGGCCCATTATTGGTAGGATGTTTATCCTGCATGTAATGAAAGTTGCACATGTAAAGTTTTCTACAGGAGGAGGAAAATTTTCAGAATGCTAACTGTAAATTGTCTGCTCTGTTTTAAAGGAGAGAGCCACTGCAGTTATTTTCTTCACTCCTTTCGTTTTAGTGTTTTCTTTTTTCCCTATTTTGAGTACACAGCTATTTTGTTTCATGCAGCTGTAAACTTTTGAGAATGTGACCGGTTGTGGCTGCATTCCTTTAAATTTGTATTAAAGGGGGCAGTCAGTGTTGCAGGGTAAAAGACAGAGAACCCTGGGTCTTAGTGACCACTTTCTGGTTTTATTTAAAAGATTTTGTATTTTTATTTTGTAAAAAAATTGTAACCCAAATCACTAATTTATTTTGTTCAGACTTAAAGAACCCCAAAAGACAATTCTTGTGTCCTGTGCATGGTAAATTTTGCCAGGCTACACAGTTTGGTACCAGGAGTGGGGTTCTACTAAAATGGTGATTGGAATGTAATTTTAGTTTTAAGTGAATTGGTCTTTAAGATAAAGGGAGGAGAGAAGTAACTGTAGTGGCGGAGACCCCTGGCGGCGGATATCCACAGCGAGGCGATCCTGGAGCTGTAAGCAGAGGACTCTGTCGTACAGGTCAGATGGTAACGAGGGACCAGATCTTCGTTGCAGGATAACGTGGCACAACTGAGGAGACTCTTGAGCAAAAAAAAATTATTTTTGGACGTTGAGTACATAGTCTTAAGACAATTCATCATGTCCGTGGCGGGCAGTGACGATGAACAAGGCCCAAGTCAAAATACTGAAATGCTCCTGTTGTTGATTTTCAGGCCAAGTTACATGAAGTGAGTAACAAGCATGATGAAGTTATGGCTAAAATAACTGCTTTGAGTAACGGGTCTAATAGGTCCTATGTATATCTGCCACGAGAGCGTTCCATTCCGCCTTTTAGCGGGGATGCGACCATTGATGGGCGTTCTGTTGATGAATTTCTTGAAGTTCAGCGAGCCATCCGGATTAGGGGTGTAAACAAAGAGGAACAGATTGATTTTCTTCTTTCCCTTCTTAGGGGTTCAGCGCTCGAAGAGGTCCGGTTATGTACTGATGGCAAACTGAACGAGCCGGATGAATTTTTCAGTTTTCTCAGGGATGCTTACAGTGAGAGGTGCAGTGTACCTCAGCTGTTACAGTCTTTCTGTAGTCGCCACCAGCTGGAGGGTGAGGATTTTTTTGAGTACTCGCACGTATTGTCCCAGATCCTTCGTTCAGTCCTGAAACAAAAACCAGATGCGGTAACGGATAGCAAAGTGCTGTTAACAACACCAGCTGCAGTAATGATAGCAGACAGATCAACGTGGATACATCTAAGTCACTGTAAGATACAGCGTGTGTTGGCTGCCTCCACAGTGTAAGGGGAAGTCTGGCTACAAAGGGAGTCTATTTAATTAGCAATAGATTGTCTCAACGCCAGTGAAGCAGGGAGATCCTTGCACTATTTGGTGAGGTTGGTCAACAGCACTGTATCCTAGCAATCATGACTGAACTACAGCAGACCCCGGAGCGGCGTGCTCAGCGCCGCCGTTGCCGGACTGTTGGTAGGGCACCCGGTTGCACTGTGACCTTAGTGTGTTTTGTGCTCCTCGGATTCCTGGCCTGGTGGTTGACCCAAGAATTGAAGCTCACTGTGGACCGAGCCAGAGAACAACAGAAGCAACGTCAGAAGAGGTTTATTCATAATGTGAATGAGACAGATGGACACCCTCATATATACCATACTAATTTGTAGTACAGATATGTTAATTTATTGGCTATGGAATTACATGTTATTAATTATGTTTGTTCACATATGCCTATATCCTCAACACACCCAGCTCTGACGGCTAAACTGTACTCTGCTAGGGTGACAGAATGTCTTATCATACGGATGCATAATCAAACTGTATTTCAAGGACAACAGTTCTCAGTTAATCTGATAAGACGTAATACCACTTGTCTCAGTGCAACCACTTTTATGATAGGGACTTCAACAGAAGATGTACAAGCGTGCCCGAGTGCTGCTCCATTGACTAGACTGAAGGGAAATGCAAAAATATCATCACATGTTAAATTGTCATCACAACGGCCATTCCCGATTTGCTTTTATGGGACAGGGAGTAAAACTGTAGGTAAAATTAGGAAACCTCTGTGTACCCAAATTTATGTTTTATCAAATGATTTAAGCCTAACCAAATGAGGATGGTACTTATCTTCATCGCATTGGACGTGGATGTAATCATACAGGCTCCTGTCCATGGGGAACGGATGAATCGTGTGCTTATGTTAGTAAGTTTTTGCTACCACCTGTAAATGGTACTCAGGTGTATGATGACATCTGTTGGCTTTGTGGTTCCAGGCTGTACATGAGTCTCCCACCAAACTGGGGTGGTGTGTGTGCACCTACCCAGGTGACTGATCATACATATGTGGTAGTGCCAAGGACCTCCACAGAGAAGAATGGCAGCACCAGATGGAGGAGATCGATATACCCAGATGTGTTGCCACATGATCACGTGGGGCTCGGATGTACCGGAGGACCAAAGGTTGTGGTCTGTAGGAGATAAAATAGCACATTCACTGTTCCCCTGGATAGGAGTGGTAAAAAATTCATTAATGATTGAAACTCTGAATTATCGATTGGGTCTGTTCATGAATGTAACTGAGAAAATAGTAGCAGCTCAAAATACTGAAATAGATGCCTTACGTACCATGGTGATGCAAAATCGCATGGTTTTAGCCTTGCTTACTGGTTCACAAGGAGGAGTCTGTGTGATGCTTAACACCACTTGTTGTACTTTTATTCCAGATTCAATACATTCTGTTGATGTACAAGATGCGTTACAAGAACTGACCAAGTTACGTGATGTAATGCACAAGGACACTGTAACTGTTACACAGTGGGATCCCTGGTCCTGATTGACTTCAGGACCATGGTGGCAGTTACTATTGAAAATAATGACACCAGTTATTGTAGTCCTAATTCTGATTGGACTTTGCATGTGTTGTGTGATCCCTTATATCAAAACAATGGTTGGCAAAATGGTCTCAAATACATTTGTACAGTGTAATCTGGCTTTCCAACAACTATGCCAAAATATCAAGCATTGTAACAGTCAGACCTTAGTGGAGAAAACTATAATGACTGTGTTGAGAATTATGATGATATTGAAAAGCCCACAACTCCAGTTTAAGCTTGAACTGTTGACGTGATGAGTTAACACACTCTTAGCCTATGAAGCTTTAGCTGAAAATGTAATAAGACAAGTGGTTAAAGTGGACAAATTTTCTATTGAAGTGTGTTTTGGACATGACAAACTTATGTAAATAAACGATAAACAGGGAGGATTATGTCAAGGATTTTATATAGTTCATGCTTATATTATCATTTATTTTATATAGTTCATGCTTATATTATCATTTATTTCCTTTTATGACTACGTGTACTTTTCCTCTTTGTGTGAAGAGGTTTTAAAAAGAAAGACTTGTTGTCTGCATTTTTCATGATTGAGCAAACTATTTTTCATTTTGCATAAGTGCCTCATCCTGCTTTTGACGAGCCACAAGGCTCATGTCGCAGGAATGGAAGGTTTCAGCTGTCACCTTGCCTTGCTATCTGGCTCTTGCAGACATGACTCATGTGTAACCTCTCCCTGACTGTCCTTGTTTGTTTTTTCTCATGTTGGTGAACTAAATAAAAAGCCGAGCCAGAGGAGGGGATTTTAGGAGAGCTTTGGAGCTGAGCACTTACAAGCTGCTACTGCCCACCCTCCTCCTCTGCGCAGAGCATAAAAAATATATTTGTCTCTCTCTGACTGGTTTCTTTACAGTGTCTGTGCCTCTCATTTCTTTAAAACAGGGTGCAGACCCAACACTGATATTGCATGTGCTTATAGACAAAAACAATTAAGAGACAAAATTCAATTTATTATTCAACTAAACTGCAAATATATGAATTTTTTAACATTTATGAAACACTTCTCTAAATAAATAACAGTAAATTCTGAAATAGAACTATTTTTTAAGTGTTGCATGTGCTACACAAGGCCATAGGGTCACTGACCCTAAAGAGATTCCCTCCTTGGCACAGTGATCTATTCAACAATTCAGTGTTATAACCAAAACTATGATACACTTTTGTTTCCTTTATATTTGACATCCTTGACCATGAAAACATACCACTAGAACTTGGAATTACCTTTATGTCTTTATTAGTTCAAAAGTTATTGTATAAAAATGATTTTTCGGTAATGGCGGTTTTCTTCTGGATCTAGCTCCATAACATTTGAAGCTACATCAAATCTGATGACACCTTACTGAATCAGTACAGATTCAGCTACAATTTGGTGTTAGTTGTGTATCTCTAGCTTCATTTGTCACCTCACACTGGCACATTTTCTATTTTCCCTATATTTTTGCATATTCTGGATCACCAGATCCGGAATCCGGATCCAATCATCACCAAACTTGTTTGATAGAACATTTGACTATGTTACACCCTAATTTTTTTCAAGCCTTTCTGCCTTATTTTTGTGGAGTTAGAAACTAGAATGTCAAAATTCCCCCTATTCCGCAATGGTGAAGAATCCTTTAAAAAATTCCTGGATCTGGATCATGATCCGGATCACCACTAATCACTTGTTCTTCTTGTCATTTCCAACCACTCCACAAAATTTCATCAAAATGCGTTCAAAACCTTTTGAGTTATCCTGCTGACAGACAGACAGACAAACAAACAAACTCGACCGAAAACATAACCTCCTTGGTGGAGGTAAAAATGCTTAAAAAGGCTGGGGGTCTGGGGCCATGCTAATGCTCCCCTGAAGCATTTACTCAAAATAAAGTCTGAAGGACCTAAATGACATGGTGAGATGCTGACGAGCTTTGCTCATTCATGTCCGCGACATATGCATATTATAAAAATGTTTTACTGCCCCCGGCTGGAAAATGCGTATGAGTCCAAAATGTAACTAGCAACATTAACTAATATTTGTAGCTTCTCCAAAACTATTAGTCCTATCAGTCTTCCATTTTGACACTGTTCATCCTTGACCCAAAATACATAATCATGCCAAACAGCAAATATCAGCTGCGCTCTGTTTGTCCCAGATCATAGTTACGCATGTACGCACATGCGCGCACGCACACACTGTTGTTTTATTAACGCAAACACCAAATTTCTAATGCGTAGTCAACCAGGTCTAAATCATGTATACCTTAGATCACACCTGGGAGTCAGAACCCTTTTTAAAGTTGGGGGAGCAGTATTGAGTTGGGGGGTCTGGGGGGCCAAATTGCACCATTTTCTAGAAAATGGTGCAATTTGGTCCCCAGACCCCCAACTCATTATAGCTAGCTTTCAAGCTCACCTCTCTTTTCAAAGAATTTGGTTAGCAGGTGCTTTCCCTCATTTAGTTTTCTTTCCGTCCTTTTTTTCTCTTCTTTTTTGAAATCCGGACTTTGATTTTTTAGGAAAGACATATTTTATTTCAGCCTAAACACTAGGGCTGCAACTAACGATTATTTTACTAATCAGTTCATCAGTCGATTATTTTTTCAATTAATCGTTTTGTTTTTTTACTTACATGTGAGTTTTGCCATTATTTCTTTAAGTGAGTTATTATTAAAAGGCCTTCCTGTTTGCTCTGCTTATGTCAAACACTGTCTGTCGTCTTTGTTCCAGAGTAATATATATATAATATATCTGAAATTCAGTTTGCATTTATTAAATTCCACGTGTCTTAAATGTAGCACACACGGATTATCTGGAATTTTGTTTTGGCAGGTTTTCACGGTCTCTACTGCCATCTACTGGCCAGTCGCGTTCATGGTAGTATGAGCGTCTGGCAGTGTTGTATTTATTTTGACCCCTGTTATGTCAGATGGTTGTCAAAAAACAACTTTACTTTTTGGCTTTTTGCAAATGGCTTTTTTATTTGTTTAATTTTTATTTTGTTTACAAAAAAGACACATTTTACAAACACACATTTTTATATGTAAACACCAACACACACCTCACATTAACATGTTGGTTTTTACATAGATTGAATGAGTCAACCAATCAGTGTTAGCAGAGGCTCATTTACCCATAATCCTTTTGGCACCTGTCTGTGTTTGTTACAAAACTTAAGAATTATTGCATTATTTAAAATTAAAAGATGTGTTATATTTTAACTTTGTACAAACGACAGAATTGACATTAATGGAGTTATTCTATCCAGAATAATTTGATGATTTTTAAATCAAAACCATAACTCAAAACTGCTTTACTTTTCAAGACCTCTGCCTCACTGCAGCACAGCTGTATTCAGTTAAGGAATATTGGCTTGTTTTATGTGTGTGTAGAGTTTAGCTTAGCTCCTCTCAATTGCCTCACTGCTACAAGCTATGTAGTAAACAGGAGCTTCCAGCAGTGGGCAGGGCGCACAAACACACAACTGCTGACTCATTGTTTGGTTGTGTGGTTGCTTTTGATGTTACCGGAAGCGATTGTGGTGTTAAAACTCAAAATCACCTTGTTTGTTGTTGCAAGTGTATTGGAAGCAATACTGAAAATTATGGGTTAGCTGTAGTTTCTGATCAATTTTTGAGTGGTTTATCGGTTTAGCTTTATGAAAGATAATCAATCAATCAATCAATTTTTTTTTTATATAGCGCCGAATCACAACAAACAGTTGCCCCAAGGCGCTTTATATTGCAAGGCAAGGCCATACAATAATTATGTAAAACCCCAACGGTCAAAACGACCCCCTGTGAGCAAGCACTTGGCTACACTGGGAAGGAAAAACTCCCTTTTAACAGGAAGAAACCTCCAGCAGAACCAGGCTCAGGGAGGGGCAGTCTTCTGCTGGGACTGGTTGGGGATGAGGGAGAGAATCAGGAAAAAGACATGCTGTGGAGGGGAGCAGAGATCGATCACTAATGATTAAATGCAGAGTGGTGCATACAGAGCAAAAAGAGAAAGAAACAGTGCATCATGGGAACCCCCCAGCAGTCTACGTCTATAGCAGCATAACTAAGGGATGGTTCAGGGTCACCTGATCCAGCCCTAACTATAAGCTTTAGCAAAAAGGAAAGTTTTAAGCCTAATCTTAAAAGTAGAGAGGGTGTCTGTCTCCCTGATCTGAATTGGGAGCTGGTTCCACAGGAGAGGAGCCTGAAAGCTGCCTCCTAGGAACTACAAGTAAGCCTGCAGTCTGAGAGCGAAGCGCTCTATTGGGGTGATATGGTACTACGAGGTCCCTAAGATAAGATGGGACCTGATTATTCAAAACCTTATAAGTAAGAAGAAGAATTTTAAATTCTATTCTAGAATTAACAGGAAGCCAATGAAGAGAGGCCAATATGGGTGAGATATGCTCTCTCCTTCTAGTCCCCGTTAGTACTCTAGCTGCAGCATTTTGAATTAACTGAAGGCTTTTTAGGGAACTTTTAGGACAACCTGATAATAATGAATTACAATAGTCCAGCCTAGAGGAAATAAATGCATGAATTAGTTTTTCAGCATCACTCTGAGACAAGACCTTTCTAATTTTAGAGATATTGTGTAAATGCAAAAAAGCAGTCCTACATATTTGTTTAATATGCGCTTTGAATGACATATCCTGATCAAAAATGACTCCAAGATTTCTCACAGTATTACTAGAGGTCAGGGTAATGCCATCCAGAGTAAGGATCTGGTTAGACACCATGTTTCTAAGATTTGTGGGGCCAAGTACAATAACCAGTTTTATCTGAGTTTAAAAGCAAGAAATTAGAGGTCATCCATGTCTTTATGTCTGTAAGACAATCCTGCAGTTTAGCTAATTGGTGTGTGTCCTCTGGCTTCATGGATAGATAAAGCTGGGTATCATCTGTGTAACAATGAAAATTTAAGCAATGCTGTCTAATAATACTGCCTAAGGGAAGCATGTATAAAGTGAATAAAATTGGTCCTAGCACAGAACCTTGTGGAACTCCATAATTAACTTTAGTCTGTGAAGAAGATTCCCCATTTACATGAACAAATTGTAATCTATTAGACAAATATGATTCAAACCACCGCAGCGCAGTGCCTTTAATACCTATGGCATGCTCTAATCTCTGTAATAAAATTTTATGGTCAACAGTATCAAAAGCAGCACTGAGGTCTAACAGAACAAGCACAGAGATGAGTCCACTGTCCGAGGCCATAAGAAGATCATTTTTAACCTTCACTAATGCTGTTTCTGTACTATGATGAATTCTAAAATCTGACTGAAACTCTTCAAATAGACCATTCCTCTGCAGATGATCAGTTAGCTGTTTTACAACTACCCTTTCAAGAATTTTTGAGAGAAAAGGAAGGTTGGAGATTGGCCTATAATTAGCTAAGATAGCTGGGTCAAGTGATGGTTTTTTAAGTAATGGTTTAATTACTGCCACCTTAAAAGCCTGTGGTACATAGCCAACTAACAAAGATAGATTGATCATATTTAAGATCGAAGCATTAAATAATGGTAGGGCTTCCTTGAGCAGCCTGGTAGGAATGGGGTCTAATAAACATGTTGATGGTTTGGATGAAGTAACTAATGAAAATAACTCAGAACAATCGGAGAGAAAGAGTATAACCAAATACCGGCATCACTGAAAGCAGCCAAAGATAACGATACGTCTTTGGGATGGTTATGAGTAATTTTTTCTCTAATAGTTAAAATTTTGTTAGCAAAGAAAGTCATGAAGTCATTACTAGTTAAAGTTAATGGAATACTCAGCTCAATAGAGCTCTGACTCTTTGTCAGCCTGGCTACAGTGCTGAAAAGAAACCTGGGGTTGTTCTTATTTTCTTCAATTAGTGATGAGTAGAAAGATGTCCTAGCTTTACGGAGGGCTTTTTTATAGAGCAACAGACTCTTTTTCCAGGCTAAGTGAAGATCTTCTAAATTAGTGAGATGCCATTTCCTCTCCAACTTATGGTTTATCTGCTTTAAGCTATGAGTTTGTGAGTTATACCACGGAGTCAGGCACTTCTGATTTAAAGCTGTCTTTTTCAGAGGAGCTACAGCATCCAAAGTTGTCTTCAATGAGGATGTAAAACTATCGACAAGATACTCTATCTCACTTACAGAGTTTAGGTAGCTACTCTGCAATGTGTTGGTATATGGCATTAGAGAACATAAAGAAGGAATCATATCCTTAAACCTAGTTACAGCGCTTTCTGAAAGACTTCTAGTGTAATGAAACTTATTCCCCACTGCTGGGTAGTCCATCAGAGTAAATGTAAATGTTATTAAGAAATGATCAGACAGAAGGGAGTTTTCAGGGAATACTGTTAAGTCTTCTATTTCCATACCATAAGTCAGAACAAGATCTAAGATATGATTAAAGTGGTGGGTGGACTCATTTACATTTTGAGCAAAGCCAATAGAGTCTAATAATAGATTAAATGCAGTGTTGAGGCTGTCATTCTCAGCATCTGTGTGGATGTTAAAATCGCCCACTATAATTATCTTATCTGAGCTAAGCACTAAGTCAGACAGAAGGTCTGAAAATTCACAGAGAAACTCACAGTAACGACAGGTGGACGATAGATAATAACAAATAAAACTGGTTTTTGGGACTTCCAATTTGGATGGACAAGACTAAGAGTCAAGCTTTCAAATGAATTAAAGCTCTGTCTGGGTTTTTGATTAATTAATAAGCTGGAATGGAAGATTGCTGCTAATCCTCCGCCTCGGCCCGTGCTACGAGCATTGTCATACGAGCATAGTCTGTGGTGCAGTTGAAGGTGCTATATTATTTTTTCTTTTTGAATTTTTATGCTTAAATAGATTTTTGCTGGTTATTGGTGGTCTGGGAGCAGACACCGTCTCTACGGGGATGGGGTAATGAGGGGATGGCAGGGGGAGAGAAGCTGCAGAGAGGTGTGTAAGACTACAACTCTGCTTCCTGGTCCCAACCCTGGATAGTCACGGTTTGGAGGATTTAAGAAAATTGGCCAGATTTCTAGAAATGAGAGCTGCTCCATCCAAAGTGGGATGGATGCCGTCTCTCCTAACAAGACCAGGTTTTCCCCAGAAGCTTTGCCAATTATCTATGAAGCCCACCTCATTTTTTGGACACCACTCAGACAGCCAGCAATTCAAGGAGAACATGTGGCTAAACATGTCACTCCCGGTCCGATTGGGGAGGGGCCCAGAGAAAACTACAGAGTCCGACATTGTTTTTGCAAAGTTACACACCGATTCAATGTTAATTTTAGTGACCTCCGATTGGCGTAACCGGGTGTCATTACTGCCGACGTGAATTACAATCTTACCAAATTTACGCTTAGCCTTAGCCAGCAGTTTCAAATTTCCTTCAATGTCGCCTGCTCTGGCCCCCGGAAGACAATTGACTATGGTTGCTGGTGTCGCTAACTTCACATTTCTCAAAACAGAGTCGCCAATAACCAGAGTTTGATCCTCGGCGGGTGTGTCGCCGAGTGGGGAAAAACGGTTAGAAATGTGAATGGGTTGGCGGTGTACACGGGGCTTCTGTTTAGAACTACGCTTCCTCCTCACAGTCACCCAGTTGGCCTGCTTTCCCGGCTGCTCGGGATCTGCCAGAGGAGAACTAACGGCGGCTAAGCTACCTTGGTCCGTACCGACTACAGGGGCCTGGCTAGCTGTAGAATTTTCCATGGTGCGGAGCCGAGTCTCCAATTCGCCCAGCCTGGCCTCCAAAGCTATGAATAAGCTACACTTATTACAAGTACCGTTACTGCTAAAGGAGGCCGAGGAATAACTAAACATTCCACACCCAGAGCAGAAAAGTGCGGGAGAGACAGGAGAAGCCACCATGCTAAATCGGCTAAGAGCTAGTAGCTGCGCTAAGCTAGCGGAGTCCTAAAGACACGCAAAGTGAATAATGTGTAAATAATTTAGAGGTGATTCAGCAGAAGGAGTGCTTTAGTTAAGGCACGTGAAGATTACACTGTGAAACAAATCGTTATCTAGATAACTAGATCAATCTAACTGCGCAGATTAAACAGCTAACAGATACAGAAAAACGCCGCTGTGCTCCGGAACAGGAAGTGATACAATACCGCAGTGAGAGCCAACCACCAGTAGAGGCAAGCAAGAGCGTATGCCAGACGCCTTTTCAGATAAGTTTTCAGTTAGCTGATTAGCTGTTATTAAAGCTAACTTTTTGGTTAGCTGTGCCCACCATTGGAAATGGGTTCTGTGCCACATCTGATGTGGTGACCCTGAATAACCAAGGGGCCAAAAACTAAACAAACCCCCCAAAATTATACAGGTTTTATTGAATTCCCTTATAAACACACAGACCTTCTGTATGACAGACAGTTCATAGAAATGTCCTACATGAACTCACATCACCCAACACCCAGCTGACGTGTGTGGAGACAGAAACAGGTGATACATTTGTCTTACATTTCATCCATTTTAATAATAACAATCAGTACATCATTTGCATGAAAATAAAACAACAACAAAGGTGCAGTTGAGTATTTTTGAAAATAAATGTCATGAGCTGCCTGCAGCATTCATATTTTGCCACAAGGGGCAGCATCATTAAAGTCTGCTTCGATTTCACAGGTCTGCAGCCGGCTGCTGATCATCCAAGTTCACCTGAAAAACATTTGTAAAAATTAGTAATAAGACTCAACTCAAAAAAAAAAAAAAGAACCAGCAACAGAAAAGAGCTTCAACAGTTAGTCACATACGTCAATGTGGAGATGATGCTTCCTCAACTGCCGTGAACTCCACTTTCTGAAAAAGTCAAAGAACAAAACTGAAATTAATCTTCACCAAACTATGAGTTTTTGCTTTAAAATTTAAAAACACATTTTCTTTCAAACATTGTCAGGATGATGAGCAATTTGACCGAAAGAGGATTTTTCTGGTCCTGCAGACCTGTTCAGTCACAAACGTGGCGATGTTTTGATCTTCGGGCAGGAATTCTCTCCAGTTCAGTCCAGCCTCCTTCCACATCTCTCCAACGTTTTGTGGGGTCTTTAAAAACATAAATAAATATTTTAAAATTATGTGGTCCTACAAACTTACCAAGAAACATGAGTTATGTGAGGCCACGAGTGTGAGAAGATAAAATTTGTGTTCCACATACCATTCCTGTGCAGAGCAGCTTGAGGATCTCAGCCAGAAGCACACCAGCCTTTTCCACAGGCACAAGAGGCTTAGAGATCACCCTAAACACACATTTCCACAATGAAGTCATTTCCGTGTGTCCACATGTCAGAGTGCATCTGATTTAAGCAGCTTTAACACACAAAGGAGTTATGCACAGAGTTTTCTGGAATAGCATCTCAGCACAACTTGCGTAGACCTCGGAGGGAACTCAGCATAGTGTGATTTTTTTTTTTCATTATGGGGTGTTGTGAGTAGAATTTTGTCGGAAAAATTAATTTACTCCATTTTGTAACAAGACTGTAACATCACAAAATGTGGAAAAATGAATCGCTGTGCATACTTTCCAGATGCACTGAAGATCAGCACAAGTTAGGGAAAGGTCAGTTAAACTTGTACTGGTTTTTGGGAATTCAGTCAAATCCAAATAACCTGGTTTAACTTGTACTCAGCTCAGGTAGCTCAGAGTCAGCTCGGTGAAACCTGATGCTTAGTTTTTACACGGAATACAACCAGAGGATATGCCCAGTCTTATCCTGGATTAACTGACTTTCCCAGAAAACTGCATGGAATCCCTTAAATCCTTTAACTAGTTGTTTTAGAGGGTAAAAATTAACAAGTTATATTGTATAAACACATATTTACAATATTCGTTTTATGAATAGTTCATCATTTGACAAGATGAAGGTCCGGCACTTTATCTCACCTGAACAGTTCTCCCATCAGGACACCTCCCTGGTGGAGCATGGGGACAATAATTTGTGCCAGGTAGAGCCAGATGTATGGGATGTCTACTGCCATGTCTTCTGCTGTCTCCAGGATCTCTTCTAGCCTAAAAACACAATGAACGTGTGAATGTGTTTGTCTGTCTATATGTGGCCCTGTGACAGACTGGTGTCCTGTCCAGGGTGTATCTACCCCCATGAGCCTTAATTGGAGTAAGCTGTTGAAGATGAGTGAGTGAGTGAGTGAGTAAATTGTGTCTTAAAATGAAATAAATGGTCCACAACTGTGGGGGAAGCATTTCTTTTTCAGGTTCTCACCCTTTGTAGTACTGCTCCTTAGACAGAGTTCCTGCATTGATAAGTTGGCTGAGCAACAGGCCCATCTGCTCCCGGGCAGTGGCTTTACGATCCAGGGTTGACTCCACGCCACTTCGTACAAATATGTGGAGCAGGGAGGCGCTGTTGAGCTCTTCCACACACAGTAATGCCTCCTATAACAGCAGAGGAAGAAAAAGAGAGAAGCAGGTCCTCTGAGTGGTGTCATATTCCAACATTTCCTAACACCTGTGTTCCATGTGAGTGTGCACAGTGCCAAGTTTGTACCTTCATGTCACCCAGATGGAGGTATTCTTCAATAATGGCAACTGATTTCTTCTCCACCTCCTCTTTAGTCATGGCGGGTTTAGGAGGAGGAGTTGGGATGATCTCACGTTTTTCTGCAGGAAGAAAAAAGAGATAAATCCAAATAAACTCTTTGCTCTTAATCCTGACCTCATTGATGTTGAAGGCTCTCACACCATCAGCCTGTCCTCAGAGCATCTCACTCCTCTACTTTAGCCACTATAAAGATTCAGTTTAATGGTGTGGATTCTGTACCTGTGAGCTCCCCGTTTGGACCATTGTCCCTGCATCCTCGGTCCGTCTGGTCGATTTTCCTGGACTCTGTGAATGCTGGCACAGGTTGTCTTCTTCTAGCTGGCTCCGCTTGTTCTTTGCTGCTTTCTTGCCAGCTGTTCTTGTTATGCCATCCATCCTGGTAGCAAGATCTTCCAAACCTGTCTCTATCATCATAATGACTTCTGTCTCTGTACTGACCGAACTCACTCCTGCTGTTGGACCTCCAGAAGTTGGTGGAGTTCATGTTCTGGAAGTCATTTCTCCTCCAACTATCGCTCCTCCAACTATCTCCCTGGACACTTCCTGCAGAGTTTGGGTCTTGAGACCAAAAGTTATTTTCCCACCTGCTTCGCCCGTCTTCTTCTTTCTTTGGTTGGAGCTGCGGGCTCTGGAGCTGCTCCTGTTGCTCGTCCATCTCTGCCTCTTTGTGGATTTGACTGAGTTTCATTGGACCCTTTTCTTTTCTGCGCGGCACCCACTTATTCTGTGGAGTCAAGATTGAGAGGGTCATTTAACATCTCATCTCATTCTGATCGTGCGTGCACATGTTCTCAGCATTAGTTTCCACAGTTGACTGACTGCGCTTAACACTAATTCATAAGAATTCTGATCCACTTTGTCACACATTCTGCAAAAATAAAAGGCACTCCTACCTTTCTTAGGTCTACAACATCTTGAAGGAGGCATCGTATCCTTGTGGAGGTCTGCTTCTTCTGGATAATTCCACTAATGTGGCAGAAATATTTATCCATTTGCACCTGCGAGAGACAGTGTTTTTTGTTTGTTTGATTTTTGTAGACAGATAAATGTTGAACTCAGTTAAGTTTGAATAAATAAATGATTGCATCAAGAATGACTTTGTCCATGTTCATGCTGCAGTACCTTGTTTTTCTCATCATCCAGGACCTTCCCAGCTGTGGAGAACAAGCTGCAGAGTCTTTCCAGGGAATCTTCATCTCCCCTACTTAGAAGTGTTCCTAAGCAGCTGTGGACGATGGTCTCTGAGAGCATCTGCAGCTTGAACAGATCTCCAATAAATCTGACATTTCCAAGAGACTGACGACGAAACTTTGCCTTGGCCTCCTCCAGCTCCAGAGCAAAGATCTCCCGCTCCTCATCCTGAGGGCC